>NC_136951.1:10607870-10777870 GCF_949987615.1 Pollachius pollachius
GCCAAAGAGAGGGAGAAACATAATGAGGGCCTTGCTATAAGTTCTGGTAAGAGGATACATTTAGAAAATCCAAATCCGGAAGCACATAGCTTTTCTGACAAACCGTAACGTCTCCGTTTTAACTGAAATTACAGACGATGTGACAAAATAAATAGGAATAGCCCATCACATGTCTGTCTTACATTCCTTATGGTCACATCTGCCAGGGATTATACAAATAAGTAAACAAGTCAACAAACAAAATACCAAATTAATCAGCACACAAATAGTTGGTCCCCTAGTTAATTTCTTTAAGCACATAGCTGTTTTAGTGTTTCAAAATGACTCCATGGACAACTAACCAGACCCGTGTTCAGATGATGAATGTGTACGACCCCTGACCCCTGACCCCTGACCTCCGTCCCTCTCCCCAGTTTTCCCTGTTCGGCTCCCGCTCCACCCCCCGGACCCCCGTCACCCAGCCTCCCTCCTCCCCGTTCTTCACCTGCTCCTCCTCCTCCTCCCCGCCGGGGGTCCCGTCCGGGGCCCTGCTCCCCAAGGACCCCGTGCACCTCGCCTCCTCCGCCGCCTCCTGCACCTCCTCCTGCACCTCCTCCTGCACCTCCTCCTCCCTCAGCAAGGCGGAGTTCCTGGAGCGCGTGCGGCGCAGTAACCAGGCCTGCCAGCAGGGGGAGTACGCGCTGGCCGTGCGCCTCTACAGCGAGGCCCTGGCCGCCGACCCCCAGAACTGCATCCTGTACAGCAACCGCTCGGCCGCCTACCTGCGGCTGGGCCAGTACGGCACCGCCCTGGACGACGCCCTCAAGGCCCGGCTCATCAACCCCAAGTGGCCCAAGGTAGGGGGGGGGGGCGCCGTCCGGCCGTTGGACCAGTGTTGGACCTTTCAGTACCTTGGAGGAGTGTTTTGTGTTCTACTTGGTCTGCGTATCCCGGGTGTGTTTTTAATAGTGTGTGAGATCTCACTTTGTATTTCTCCTTGGATTTCTGTTCGTTCTGATGTACTACGGGTTTGGTTCGGTTCTGCCGGAGATAATACGGAGGTATTTCTTGGCATTGGTGGGAAGCTTTCGGATACTTTCATGATAGCACTGCTGAGTTCGGGTAATTGTTTGTATCTGAGAAGGAATTTTAATGGCCACACAAATGATCAGTCTAAATTAAAAATGACAAATGCAAAATAAGTATTCTTTTATGCATTCATGTATCGTTCTTTGGCCCTATCGCTTCTATTGTGGTATCGTTCTATCATTCTTTCATACTATCATACTATTGTTCTATCCTGCGACCCGTCTGTCTTTAAATGAGCCGCTATAGGGGTTGCTCATTCTATGGAATCTAATTATCCAAAATCGACCCTAAAGTGACGTCACAAGTGGGAGATTCTATGATGAAAAGTCAACCTACTTCCAGACCACCATGTAGGCTGGTTGGTTGATCATCTGGGTGGATGCTCCCACTTGTGATGTCACAGAGGGATACATTTTGAAATGGCTTGTAATGGCTAATTAACATCACACCTAGTGGGAAAATATAGGCCCTCTGAAACGCAGAGGTTCTGGCATGTACAGGGCCCGGTTAGTTGGGTCTGGGTCGGTTGGTTTTCTTAAGAGCGGCTCAGTGTGGGAAGTAGACAGGGAGTGGACCCAGCACTGCTCGGCTGCTTCGGTCTGGACAAATGTGGCCAGGCCAGCTCCAATCCACTTCCTCTCTCTGTCAGAGAGAATGGACGGAAGTGGGTTTAGGTTTGTGTGTGTGTGTGTGTGTGTGTGTGTGTGTGTGTGTGTGTGTGTAAGTGTGTGATTGTGTGAGTGTGTGTGTGTATGTGTGCTTGTCTGAAGTTAGATTGCATGCTTGTTATTTTGTTTTCGAAACCTCCACCAGACCATTGAGTTTGGCATACAAAGACAACGGCTGCAGCATTTGTGTGTGTGTATGTGTGTGTGTGGGTGTGTGTGTGTGTGTGTGTTTTGGTTTGTGTGTGTGTGTGTGTGTGTTTTAGCTAGTGTGTGTGTGTGTGTGTGTGTGTGTTGCAGCTACTTTGTGTCAGTGTGTTACGTGTACCTTAATGTGTGTAGTGGTATCATGGCAGGCCGTTGCTGTGTGGGCTACGGGTCGTAGCAGAGGTCAAAGTTAATGAAGTACCTCAGAGAAAGAGTCCTTGGATAGAGAGATTACTTCTGCTTGGGCTCCCTCTTCACGGCTCGGCCTGGACGGCGTCAAGTCCCCTTTCTCTGCCTTCCCTCCTTTCTCGGTTTCCTTTAGTTTTTCCTCTTTACAAATTGTCCCACACTGTTTGGTCCACTTGGAACCACAAGTTCAAATACACCCACATAAACACACAGACACAAACACCCACAAACACACACACACACATGCAAGCACGCACACGCGCACGCACGCACACACACACACACACACACACACACACACACACACACACACACACACACACACACACACATACACACACACACCCCCACGCGTGAGAGGGTCTTTGCTGCGGCTGAATCATTTGCGTCTGAATGAGCTAAAGTTCTACGTTTGTTCTTTTCTTCTCTTTTTTCATTTTTTATTCATTTGTTTGTGGAATCATCCCATGACTGGAGCGGTTTAATTTCTTTGCTATTCAAATGAAGCCACAGCACAGCACTAAAGGAGGGCTTTGCAGGACAAACTTAAAGCCATTTTAGTTGACCTCTTTTGTTTGTCCCTTGTATGAATGTTCTATAAGCTGAGTTCCCTGTGTGTGTGTGTGTGTGTGTGTGTGTGTGTCTGTCTGTCTGTCTGTCTGTCTGTGTGTGTATGTGTGTGTGTGTGTGTGTGTGTGTGTGTGTGTGTGTGTGTGCGTGAGTGCATACGTGCGTGCGTGCGTGTGTGTGTGTGTGTGTGTGTGTGTGTGTAAACTTCTCCACCAGAGGTATGTCGGTGGGTTTCTTAGCCAATGCTTTCATTTATTCTGGATCTGGGATTTTGATCGTAGCCAGAATTGGCTAATTCTGTGGCATCTGGTGACCTTTACAACGTGAAGATAGTGTGTGGTTCAACTATGTAAGAACCTCCTCAACATAGTCTCTCCTAATCGTTCAGAGAGCAGGGAGCCTGAGTGGGTTACGTGTTTGGGAGGAGGTGTGTGCAACCTATGGGGACTACTAGCGTGACCAAGATGCTATAAGCCTCTACCTGCTGCTGCTTAAAGCTAGGGTGAGAAATTCAGAGAAACCAGCCTGAGTAAGCTCGATTTTGAAAGTATTCAGCTGTATCCATCAAGCCGCTCCCCTGAAAGCACGTGACTAGCTCCCTAGCTCCAGCAATAGGTTGTCTAGTGAAAGACCCTGGTCATGTGCAATGAATCCACGGGCAGAGTGTGCGCAGCTACCGGTAGGGAGGCAGACGGACTGGCAGGCCAATCATTTTATTCGGGCTGAATGAAATGATTGGACAGGTTTATTACAGGCCACAGATACCAGATCTGTGGCCTGTACAGCATTAGATTTTTTTATTGCTGTCCGGATGTAAAGAGATCAAAAAGAAAATTGACCAAAAAGCTTCGGATATAAATTACTTTAACGACATGCATCTGAACTCACTGTTAATGAATGAAGGTTAATTACCTCATAATAACACTAAGTAGACCCTATTCCCAGAAGTTTCTTTGTAGGGCAAACTTGCCACACCTGTGTCGGCCCAGCGATCAGGCCTCCGTGAAAACGGTCTTTCTGACTCTCCTCCCCAGTGTTCGCGGAACAGAGACCCTATCAGCGCGCCAGCAGAAGGTTGTACTTCAGAGCGAGGAATCCTTCCTGGCGTGCCGCGTCTCTCTGTGAAGTGAATGTCAACCAGATGGTCCCCGGCGGGGCCTGTTTACTGCAACGGGGCCCTCAGGACCGGCTACCGCTGTAGGCCGGCCTCGGCCCTTCCCTGTCATTACCTCCTCTGCTCTTCAAACCACACGCTGCAAAAATATTATACACACAAGTTCAACTGTGTGTGTTTTAGTTCTTCTTCTTTTTTCACCGTGGGTCGAGTCCATGTATGAATGAGAGGGGTTACAGTTGGTCGTAACCGTGGCCTCCAGGAGTCGATGCCTTGCTTCAGTTTTGTACCGGTAGTGCAAGGCATTGACACCGAGCGGCCGGGGTTAGGGGTTCAATTCCCACTCGGGGGCCACCTCCCCCAGGCTAAGAAAGTATGCACTCATGCAAGAGGCTTTGGATAAAAGCTTCCGCCGAATGGCGCCGTACACACATAACCTTTTAAAGAGTTTTTCCTAAATTGAGTTGGTTTTCTGGTCGGCGTAATATCGCCCCAGTAATTACGATGTTTCCCTTGACCTGCGGTGGCCTTTCTCAGCGACGGCGTGTCGCGGAGCTGGAGGAGGGTTTGCGGTTCATTAGTGTTAGTCCCCAGAGAGGAAATGTGGAATGTGTCGTTTTGTTTGTTCCACTCCTTATGACATCATAATACCGCTTGGCTGTTCCGTTCTCCTTCTTTTAAACCCTGCGCCCGCTGTTGTTGTTGTTTGTGTGTGGGAAGCGAACAATAAAGTAAAGGATGGTTAAGCAAGTTTGTGTGTGTGTGTGTGTGTGTATGTGTGTGTGTGTGTGTGTGTGTGTGAGAGAGAGAATGCGCACGTTTGTTTGTGTGCACGCGTATGGATGGATGTGTTCAAGTGTGGATGGTTGTAATTAACTAATTGAAGGTAATAGCTGGTCCTAAATTGGGCGTAAAGAGGTGTGTGAGTGAGCATTGTTGTCCTTTCCTACAGGATGTCGTCATGGTTGTTGTCAGATGGGTTCAGCCTCCAAACCTCTTTGACCAAGGGCGTGATAAAAGGGTCCAATGGGTTGGACCTTTACTGTTAGTGGTTATAATTGGCTGTTCATTGGGGGTGGTGAATTCCATGATGCAGTGCTCATGCATTGCTTCCCCCCCCACTCCCCGATTGTTACCTTGATTTTAACCTCAAAAAATATCCACTATAAACTTAACCTTCTTTAACTGAAACTAATAACTAAACATTAAAAGCAACTTTGACTTTGTTCATCAACATAGAAATCCTTAATTTATCCAATTATATTCATCACAAGCATTTATCATTTCCAACGCGCCGTGAGAGCCAGACCATCGACACAGTGCCTAACTGTATAATAATAATAATAATACATTTTATTATTATACAGTTGGGATGTTTGTATGTATGTATCGAACTGTATGGATGGCCTTGAGCCACGACCCTTAAGATATTGCTTGGTTAATATCGAGTTAAACGCTAGAGGGCAGTATTGACACATCAAGATATTAAAGACCTATGGTGACGATCGCACGGTCGGAGTACACACAGTCTTTGTGCGTCTGTTTGACTGTAACTCATGACCGACAGATCACATGAGTCTTAGCAACACAATCAAACGCAAACATGACCAATAAGTCATCCAAAGATTTGTGTATAATGACAACCAGGCCTCCTTGCTTCAGCAATTTTCCCCATGGATGTATTCTTCTCACTCCCACTCTTCATAGCTGCCATAAACTGCCATAAACATGGATGTATAGATATAGCACTCCATCATCACAGACTCTGGTCTATAAATGAACGTGATACCTTCCACACATCAGCAGAAACAGCATCTGTTAACATGCCCATGGACAGCATAGAAATGTCACACGCCCAAGCCTAACATAAACTAACATAGCATAACATAACACAGTATAGTAGTATAGCAGAGTATAGTAGTATAGCTATATTGTATGATACAGCATTGCTCAACGTAACATAACATAACTTAAACATAATAGAACATGTTGTATACCTATAGTATGATATAATATATCATGGCATTACAGCACAGCATAAAATAAAATAGAATGACATATCATAGCTTAATAGGCTATAGTATGATAGCATAACATACCATAGAATTAAAGAACATGCACACTGGAGTATAGTATCATAGCATAACAAAATGTCATGACATAACATTACTCATGATAGAATTTACAGTTTTTTGCATCTCAATGACAAATGCAAAATACTCTCAGTTTCGATAAAACAATTTCATAACTTAACAGAGCTTATCAACCGCTCCGTTCACATTTTACACACCAGGCAACAGGGAGCCATGACGTAGGCTGGCGCATAGAAAGTTAGCAGTCTGCTGTTACCAGGGCTCCGCAGCTTATTACAGCGCTCACGCTCGTAAAACATCTGCTGGGATGCAGCAAGACCCCGCCAGATCTGCCGTCTCAGCAGCCGTCCTTCCCCATGCTCCTCTAAGTGTTGACATCTCTCTTCCTTACTGCTGCCGTCCTGCTGGCAGACATTAACACGGTGGAGACGGAGGTTAGGCGGGCTCAAGAACCTGCAGGGAGGCCGTGGTGAGAGCTGCACACCAGGTGATCCTAGCGCGGGAGTATTTTTTAAGTGAATTGTTTTCTGTTCGTGGGATTCTTTCTGCTAGTCAGTCGCTTTCACTGCCAAAGACAATTTTAATTTCCCCCATGCAATGGATGTATCAGAGTCCTTCTAGAATATCTTGTATGTGTCCATTCAAATCTTTCTAAAATCTCAAAATGTGTCCATTCAAATCTTTATAGAATTGCAAAACCGATCCATTCAAAATTGTCTTTATTCTCAAAATGTGTCAATTTAAATATTTTTTGAAACTCAAAATGCATCCGTTGAAAATCTTTCTTTAACTCATCTATAATCTGTCCAGGTCATTCCAGATTGTCCTAAATTGATCTGCATGTTCCTATAGTGACATCACAAGTGGGAGGGTCCAACCAGATGTTTGACGGACAGGTTAGCCTACCTGTTTTCACAGTCAGAGTCCTCTCCTATGCTTGTCCAAAGGCCAGGAAAACCCCACCTGACTCATGCAATCAACTCCCAGCCTGTGGATATTCCAAGAGGAGATAGTATTAATTAACACAATAATGGACCTGCTCTGGTTTGGCACGGACCCCAGTAGCTCATCCCGCCAGCCTTGCGCGCCTGCCATGTCTGTTTGGCACAGAACCCCTGGAGGAGCTCCAGGGATGGCTGTTTGAGAAGGTTTGGAATTGTTAAGATGTTAAATAAACACGAGTGTTTGGTCTTCATTTGGAGAGGATGAAAGAGTTCAGCTTTTATTTGACGGGGAAACGGTGAAGCAACGATCCACACTGAAGTCTCCCCTCTTCTTCATCATTCTCTTCTCTTTTCTCTCCTCTTATCGTTGTTTCTTTTAGTCTATTCTCTGACTTTTTTCACTTCCTTCCTTCTCTTGTTCTTCTTCTCTTGTATCTTCTTCTCCTTTCTGTCCTCTCATCTCCACCTCTCCCCTCTTCTCCTCTCCTTCCCTTTCCTCTCCTCTCTCCGCCTTTCCTACAATCTCCTCCCCTCCCCTCCTCTCCTCTTCTCTAATCTCCTCCTTTCCTCTCCAATCTGCTCCTCTCCTCTCTTCTCTTCTCCTCTCTCTCCTTTCCTCTTCTCCTCTTCTCTCCTCCACTCCTCTCCTCCCCTCTCCTCTCCTTCTCTCTCTCCTCTCCTCTCTCCACTATTCGCTCTCATCTCCTCATCTGTAATAACCTCTTCTCTTAATGATTCTGTTTTTCAACAATGTAACCCATCAGATTTTCAAACAACAACAGAACCACTGCTGCAGGGCTTGATCCAACAGTCCTATACAGGTGTGATTTCTCTGTGCTGTGCGTGTCAGGGTCTTCGTGCTGTAATCCAGATCCTTATGACAGTCAGCTCTATCAGGTCTGCTCATTAAGATCCAATCCATTATTTAGGAAGGCATCGTCTGTCCAGATAAAACGTGCAGCGATAAACAAGTGGGACTGCGACCGCGAAGGAGATTACAATAAAGTCAGAACACAGTTTATAATCACAATTAAAAGACAGCCTCTCTTTTGGAATAGCTCCTCATACAAAGTTATTTAATGGGGATGTACTTGAATGTGAGACGTTATTGTGTCTCGTCAAATTAACAAGCAATGGCTTGTTTTTGCTATACCTTTTAGGGCACTCAGTACACATTGCATGTTAGTTAGTTTAGTTCAGTTAGTCAGTCAGTTAGTTTGGGTTGTCAGTCAGTCAATTTGTCAATCCCTTCCTCTGTCCTTCATCACATGCTCCTCTTCCTCCCTGTTCTTCATCACATGCTCCTCTTCCTCCCTGTTCTTCATCACATGCTCCTCTTCCTCCCTGTTCTTCATCACATGCTCCTCTTCCTCCCTGTTCTTCATCACATGCTCCTCTTCCTCCCAGTTCTTCATCACATGCTCCTCTTCCTCCCTGTTCTTCATCACATGCTCCTCTTCCTCCCTGTTCTTCATCACATGCTCCTCTTCCTTCCTGTTCTTCATCACATGCCCCTCTTCCTCCCTGTTCTTCATTACATGCTCCTCTTCCTCCCTGTGCTTCATCACATGCTCCTCTTCCTCCCTGTTCTTCATCACATGCTCCTCTTCCTCCCTGTTCTTCATCACATGCTCCTCTTCCTCCCTGTTCTTCATCACATGCCCCTCTTCCTCCCCCTGCTATCTCCAACATCTTACACCAGCGTTACATCACCAGTTCATTGATGCTGTGTTCCTCGGGACAGATAACCCACAGTACAGTGGGTTATCTGTCAGCCCCTGTAGAACCTTCTCCAGCAGACTCCTCTATACTGGGAGCATCCACAGGAGAGGAGACCTTAAGCATGATCACTACGCTGACAAACCTTGACAAAGTAGCTGCGTTTGGAGCTGCTTTTCAGCCGTGTTGGGAAAATCGTCCTGTCATCAGGAGGAAACCTTCTGTTGCTGAAAAGAAAATTACATGTATTACGATGTTATGCTATAATAGTGAACTTCGCTGCTGGCAGTAGATGAGATTTGACGTGTTTATATCTAGAGAGAGAAAGAGAAAGATGCACATTTTCTTGAAAAAAGTTGACAGGTGTTCTGAACAACTGTTTGATCTATTATGAATCTGGTGTTGCTGTGTTTCTGTGGGTTGTTTGCATTAGTTTGCCCACACACCCACACACACACACACACAAACACACACACACACACACACACACACACACACACACACACATCCACGGACACGGACATGGACACACATACACACACATATATACATACACACTCGCACACAAACCCCACACACACACCTTCCTCTCCTCCGCAGACATTAGCGTACACACACACACACACACACACACACATGTACACATATAAACACACACACACAAACGCACACCCACACACACTCAGTGCTTGGGAGTGTAAATTTACCAGCAAGCTACACTGCAGTTTGTAGCTGCAGATTTAAATTATTAAGTAGTGAACGACATGCAAATGTTTAAAAAGTGTTCAGGGGGAAACAGACGTCAAGATTTTTTGTTTCATTACAGTATAAGAGGATAAGAAAAATACTATCACATTTGTCAAGGTAATGTTCAACCCTACTTAAAAAGCCATATATTGAAAAATATCACAGTCCACAATAGGAATACAAATCAATAGATTTGAAACGTTTAATGTTATTAAAGTAGTTACTATTAGTAAGAAACACACAGAGTGTGTGTGTGTGTGTGTGAGAGAGAGAGAGAGAGAGAGAGAGAATGAAAGAGGATGAAGGACAGCTAGAGTGAGAGACAATAAAAGAGGGAGGCAATACAGAAAGATATTGAAAGAGTGTGAGAGAGAAGAATGAAGGCGAGAGAGCAAGAGACAATTAACGAGTGGGAGTAAGAGTCAGCGAATGAATGAGAGAGGGAGAGAGAGAGAGAGAGAGAGAGAGAGAGAGAGAGAGAGAGAGAGAGAGAGAGAGAGAGAGAGAGACAGACAGAGAGACAGAGAGAGAGAGAGAGAGAGAGAGCGAGCGCGGGAGAGAGAGACTGAAATAGTGAACCCTATCAGCGTGCGGTTCGGATTAATATTTCAAGGTTTCCAGCTCAACGCCGCTCGCTGCTCCTCCGGTCGTCAACACGTTAACAGGCTACCTGTCCCTGCGTGATAACCGCTCTGTGCCCGGTGATATGCGTGTCCCGGTTCCATACAGACAGTTGAACAGTTTTAACCAGCGACTAGAGTCTTAAAAGGTGTGATCGATGGAGTTATTAGTCCTCAGGCGACCTGTGAACCCGAGGTCTCTTCGATTTAAGCCTGTTTTTGTGGATGTTCATGCGTGAATGTTTTGCGGATGCCTCGTTGACGCTCAGATGCCGCTTTTTTAATCCCCATGACGTCTCTGACAGTCGGAAAACTTTGATGGTGGATCTTTTTGGTTTTCAAATATGATGAAATGGCAGCCCCGAAAAAAGGTAATTTAATTAGTAGTTAAATATCATTTGAGATAACCGTGTTATACAGCACACTTAGGCCGACTAATGCAGAAGTTGAATAGTGGAAGCATTCCGAATACCACGGTGGAATTACTTGGCAAAAGCCTATTTTTGTTCGCCCAGTAAAATAGTTTTAATAGGAGATTCCGTGCTTTTTTATTAACAATTTCTAATTTGATGAGAAAAAGCCTCGAACTATATCTAGCCTACATCGTACTAGCCTTTACACTCATATATCAAGTACATATTTTATGTTAGAATATGAATGTAGATTACAGTTTAAACGGTTTATGGCATTCAAACAATATTCAATGACTTATTTGAGGAATTGTGAGACTGTATCGATATCGCGACGAGTTTGCTCGGTCAGCAGCGCTAAAGCAGCTATAATGACGACAGTAGTATCAGCACTAACATTTGTGACGTCAGACATAGCTCAGGCATAACATCACCAGAGCACGAAGAGTAACTACCCCTGTAGTTAATGCTTTTTGATGAATGGAGTCTGATTAGTCACTTAGTAGACCTATCACACATGCAAGGGGCCATGTTACCTTGAACAATTAAAAGGAATCCATGGGAAATAACAGAAGGGGAAGCATAACACAATAATCTTACATTTGTCTGTCAGTAATCTGTTATAAAATGCATTTTGGTTATATGTCATTCATGCCCTGTACGTGGATGAATATTTCGCTTAAGTTGCACATGTATTTGATTGTTATTCAGCATTATGGGATTTCTAACACAATTGCAAATTAAGCAATATGCATATATAGTTGAATTGATGTATTGACTTCAAATGAGATACAAAACAACATTCATCAATATCAGCAGTCAATACTACCAGCCATTTGGTACGGGTTTGATTTTGTGTGTGTGTGTGTGTGTGTGTGTGTGTGTGTGTGTGTGTGTGTGTTCACTGCTATTCGTGCATTTGTGTGTGTGTGTGTGTGTGTGTGTGTGTGTGTTTGTGTGTGTGTGTGTGTGTGTGTGTGTTCACTGCTATTCGTGCATTTGTGTGTGTGTGTGTGTGTGTGTGTGTGTGTGTGTGTGTGTGTGTGTGTAACTAAATCAAGATTGAGTTTGAAGTATTCATTTCACTAGTGGATTCTCCACAGTTCAATGAAAGAGACTCAATGACTGAACTCATGTTTATTTCAAGGGTATCAGGGGAACAACACTTGTTTATCAAAACGTTCCCTTCCTCTGGCCCCCCTGCCCTTTGGTAGACCTCCTTATTGTGGTGTTTGACTGTATACTCACAGGAAACATTCTATATTTAAAACTATTTGACTGTGACCATACCTAACTTAGCTTCCAACGTGCTATCGCTATGTTGCTGAAACCATCTCCCTCAGATGTATCAGTAGCCACCCAGCTAAAATATACGCTAGCTTCAAGCTTTGAATTTTATTTTATGAAGCCTTGTTAAATATAATATAAAAAATACCACTATGGCACAGGAATACACTATGGTTAGGATAGTATTTTATATCATGTCGTTTTCCTTTTCATGTGGTTATTAAGCAGACGCTTTTATCTAAAGCTACCAACAAGTCAGGCTGATAAAAATCTGCGTTTCATTTATTTTTAATTCGTTTTTTTTATAAGTGGTAGTCAAGCCACATCTCAGGGATAGGTCGATAGGACACATCAACAAAGGGACTTCTCACTTCACCATAGCGCTAGAAACAGGTTAACCTAGCCTTTAGGACCACCAATGGTTGTGGTTTGATGCCAGCCTTGAGAAGACCTCACATAGATATTGATGCCGTCTTTATGACTGAAGAAAAAGAGTGAAAGTTGGATTGAATACTTAATTACATCAATAAAACTGGACACATCTGGCAACCGGAGGACCGGCTTGATTTATAAAATACCCACATTTTATATTTTGCTGTGTTTGCCTTAACCATGTGGTATGTTAAGCATCAATCCGTTGGTCCCTGGGAAATTACTTTAAAGTATGTAGAAGTTAACTTTTTGCCGTCGGCCAAACCTATTTTTCTTTGTTCTCTTTGTGTTTGTTTTCTCCCTGTTGTGTGGCCATGTTTTTATGTCTCTTGCCTGAACTATATTAGTACATTTGTGGACAAAAGAATACAACAGTCCACATTGAAAGAATCTAAAATAATAACTTCTATCCCTTCTATGGGTTAGGGGGACAAACCCAGTATCTATAAATGGGAAACAAGCACCCTATTCAATACCCCCGTTCATTTAATGATATGTCAATGAAGATGTGGTGTCTATCGACACATTTCACATGCCATAACTCTGTCTTACGACCAAGTCTTTGTTCAAAGCATAGCTGTGTTTCGTACCATCTTGGAAGTATGAAGCACAGAACTAACAGTGCACGTACCAGAGTGCACGCATTCACTACATAAGTAGCAGTGCACGTACCAGAGTGCATGTTTACACTACATAAGTAACAGTGCACGTACCAGAGTGCACGTACACACTGCATAAGTAACAGTGCACGTCACTTACCAGAATGCACATATACACTAAATAAGTAACAGTGCACGTACCAGAGTGTACGTTTACTGTACATAAGTAACAGTGCACGTACCAGAGTGCACGTATACACTGCATTAGTAGCAGTGCACTTACCAGAGTGCATGTGTACGCTACATTATAAGCAGTGCAGGAAACAGAGCGCATGTGTACTTCATCAGATAATAAGAGAGCATCAGTGCAGTAAAGGACCTCAGATGTTTTATTGAAATGAGCAGAGGTATCTCTGCAATGGAGGATAAAAGAGAAGGTGTAATGTCTGGCTCATTTACTTGCTCCTTCTCATGACCAGTGTGTGTGTGTGTGTGTGTGTTTGTGTGTGTCTGTGTGTGTCTGTGTGTGTGTGTGTGTACGCGTGTCTTTTGTGCATCTTATCCTGTCTGACAGCCCACTGAACTTGATGTATTATTCCTTTAATAAACTTCCCTCCTACTAATATGAAGTCATATGAGTCTCCCCAATAACAAAGGTCACAATACGAGACTTAAAAACCTGTTTTATCTGTATTTATTTATTAATATTCTTTTGATCAAAATAAATAGTATTGAATGTATCCTTACTGATAGTTTGATTTGCTGCCTATGTCTATGCTTTAGTCGACTGTAAAGCATCATCTGAGCTCCACCATCTGTGCCAACGCCACATCACATCCACATTGTGTTGCTTCAGCCGACCTCACTTGTGATTGTCTTGACAACACACGCAAGTAAGTGGTTATGAAGTAAATCCTGTTCTAAAGCTCTGAACACATGATGAGCTTTCACAGTCGGCATTGCCAAAGTTTCCCTGTGGACTTGAGCGTACACACAACCCAGCGCTGAGGCGAGGCTGTGTGCAGTGGAATGCTCCGATTCTCTGCCTTAACACTGCACGCAAAGCACAAACTGTTTAATCTTTGACCACGGTTGACGCTGACACCTCGAAGTCCGTCTAATCAGATTAGCGTTGTGTTTGACTTTTTGAAACCAACAGAGTCTAAATGACAATGGCTTTCTCATTTAAAAAAAAATAATAATAATAATGAATGCATGGGTTATGAGTTGAAAGCATGAGTTGGAGAAGTCTCGTCTGTTGGAATGCTCTACCTAGTGTCCGGTGCTTTACTGGACGTGGACACGCATCATGTGTTGAGTGCCTAGGTTAGGTCTAATAGGTCTAAAGTGGGGGTCCTGGTTTCTGAGCGGCATTGAGCAGGAATAGAAGAGTGGAGGGGGGGAGAGAGAGCTTGAAGGAAGAGAGTCGTTGCACCATTTTCACATTGCGAGTGTTGAATACCCTATGGAACACCACCATTAACAATGATTGTGTTAAACAGCATTACAGTGAGCGCTTGCTTTAAGTCACTCTGGATAAAAGCATCTACCAAATGACTAAATGTAAATGTAAATTATAATCATAGACCTGTTTTGTATGCAGAGCCGTTATAGGGAACGGAATAATGTATAGTTTATTGACAGAAAGGGACGCGAATAAAATTACTAATGATTATCTCACAAAGTTTGTTCAATATAAAACTGTTTACCTCCATGCTTCATGCATGATTCCCCTTTACTCAATAACTAAATATTAAGCTTTACGCTTCTTTTGAAATACCAACTATTCCAAACACACACGTACAATCAGCGGGGGATATTGACCCAGATAGAATACCTATCAGAGTATTTCACTAAGCGTTCTCCTCTCACAACAAAACCCCTGGAATGCCGTTCTACAAACAAGCATCCTTATGGAGGAGAGAGAGGGCTGGACTTCTGAGCAATATCCATTTCAGTTACATGGGTTTATCGGTTAGAGAGGCAGAGACTTCCGATAGAGGGGTATCAGTTAATTATGATAGGATTCCAATATTGCTTTGTCAAATACTTCGACAAAAAACAAAAACTCAACAATAGGCGTCTCATTCCGGGGACTATTAACGGGTGTAAACAACTCGGAGGAAGTAGGAGAATGGAAATTGCGTTGTGGTAAACCGGGATAGTATTACAATTCGTGACCCGCTCTCAGCCTAGAGTACTTGACAGTATTTTACATTCTTTTTCAGCAATTCTTCTCTAATCCAACAAGATGGGCAGCACCCACAGTTTCCAAACTGCAAACCTGGCAATCTCTTCATTGGATTAGTCAGGCTCAATGAATGGGCGCTCTGTGAATTAATTTTCACTGCACACACACAAGCCCACACACACACACACACACACACACGGCCACAGGCGTCCACAAACACACACACAGACACACAGATTGTCAAAATAATCAGTTTATCTTCTAGTGATCGAAAAAGTAAATGGGATCTTACATAACCCCCCCCCCCCCACACACCACCACCACTAATTTACAACATTTCTTAATTTGTCCAAAAAATGATGTCAAAGATAAATGATCAGAGAATCCTCATATTCTCTAAATGTTATGTAAACCACAAAATCTTTTTTTTCAGTTGGAAACGGTTCTGTTTGGGTGTCACGAAACTTGTAGGCAGAAATTCTCCAGCTAAAACAAATGTTTACCTCCCCTTTAAGCTGTATCCTACTTATCTCACCCATGCTTTTATTTTGAAAAGGGTGAGAAGTAGTTTTTATGTTGACTCAACATTCTTAAAGTATCTCACCCATGCTTTTATTTTGAAAAGGGTGAGAAGTAGTTTTTATGTTGACTCAACATTCTTAAAGGTCCCTTGACATGCCAGCAGGTGTGGTGTGATTAGCCGTTACAAGCCGTTTTGAAAATCTGTCTCTTATGACATCACTGGTGGACGTGTCCACCTAGATGTGTGATTGATAGATGAGCAACGTTTGCTACAGCCCAATGGGTAGGCTGGTAGACTGATCTATCCAGCACACATCTAGGTGGACACGCCCACCTGTGATGTCATAAGAGACAGATTTTCAAAACGGCTTGTAACGGCTCATCACAACACCACTGGTTGCAACGTGCATATCATGGGACCTTTAAATTTAGGAATCAGAGGCAATCTGTACCTGACAGGTGTAGCCCCACCCCCTTTTCATCACAACTTCCTGTTTACTCAGATCTCAGGGTCCCTCTGTAGCAGACCAAAATTGAAGGATGTTTAGGTGACGACCTTTCTTTGAGATGAACTCAAGCTACTGTAAAACGAAATTCCGGACAACTGTTGGCCGTTTATATGTGTGTGTGTGTGTGTGTGTGTGTGTGAAAAAAAAAACCCTGATAGTTTCAATGCCATCCATCTCTATCATGTCTATGTTGTCTGGTGTTTGCTCACCCCTCTCTGACTCTCTCTCCCCCTCTCCCTCTCTCCCCCCCTCTCTCTCTCTCTCTCTCTCGCTGTCTCTCTCCTGCTGTTAAAGTCTCCATCTGCTTGCCATTAATATGAGTTAGCAACAGTAATCAAAGCATCTGTTAGTTTTGCACGCAAGCACACACACACACAAACACACACTGTCTCACACACAGACACACACACACACGCACACACACGCACACACACACACGCTCACACACAAATACACACACACACACACACACACACACAAACACATGCTCACACAAACACACAGACACTCCACACACACAGACACACACACACACGCTCACACAAACGCACAGACACTCCACACACACAGACACACACACACACGCTCACACAAACGCACAGACACACACACACACACACATTGTCTGGCTTTATAATTGGCAGCTCTCACAAAGACATAAGAATAGAGGTGTCACTGAGGAAGGAGATGCAGTACTAAGCAGAGGCAGACAGACAGGTTTCTCTGAGGTGAGGGAGGAGATGCAGTACTAAGCAGAGGCAGACAGACAGGTTTCTCTGAGGTGAGGGAGGAGATGCAGTACTAAGCAGAGGCAGACAGACAGGTGTCACTGAGGAGGGACACCAGGCCAGCTCAAATCCATCCTCCTCTTTCTGCTCCTCCTGCACCCCATTCTCATCTTCCTCCTATTCATCTTCCTCTCATCCTCTTTCTCCTTCGCTTCACCCTTCTCTTTCTCCCCCTCCTACTTGTCTTCCTCCTCCTCCTCCTCCTCCCCCTTATCCTACTCCTCCTTGCCCTTGCCTCCCTCCTTCTACTCCTCCTCCCACTCCTCCTACTCCTCCTCTTTCTCCTCCTACTCCTCTTCCCTCCCCACTTTACTCCTTCTTCTCCTTGCCCTTGCCCTCCTCCTCCTCTTCCCTCCTCCTCCATCGTCTCCTCTCCCAATCAGGAGGGGGTAGGGTCCAAAAAGCGTCCCTCTGCAGAGATAGTACTATCATCTGTGACTTTGTGTTCGTCTTTGGCCGGCAAAAGAAGCATGCCCTCTCCCTCCCTCCCTCCCTAACTCTCCAAACCATTTGTATTACTTTGCGTTCATCGATAGCATAATGACACCAGGTCCATTGCCCCTACACCCAACACCAAGCACAGAGGGGACACGTCCAACACATCGGATCGGATTAGATTAGATTACATTTGACCCCCTGCACTCCCATTTATTACAATGAGGCTTGTCTTGACGGCCCCCCCACAACAAAGAGAAAACACAGAGTCTGTCCTGTAATCCAATTCCTCCACACTCTGTCTTCATTCACGCTCTGTCGTGTTAGGCTACGAGCGACCGGGAGGATGATACACGATGTAGAACACAAAGGGAGAAGATGATTGGTTGAAGGTCTACATGGAGGGGAATGTGTGTGGATGATTGGCTAATGGCCCGAGCGGACGGGAATGATGTGGAAGGGGGGTGGGGGGGGGAGGGTGGGGGTGACCTCTGCTTGATCCTCATCAGGAATGCTAAATGCTACGTCATGTGTCAATGCTAAATGCTATGTCACGTTTCATTGTTTTCAATGTGCGTGAGTGATAACTAGACGTCATGTGGAATGGTCCTCAATCTGGGTGACTGCTAAATGCTCTGTCATGTTAGTTGTTTTTAATGTGTGTAAATGCTAAAGGCTAAGTAATGTTGAAACCTACATCGTATTGTATTGTCCTTAATCTTAATATAAGAAAAATGCCACGTCATGTCATGTTTTATAGTCTTTAATCCGAAGGGTCCAATTAATTGAGACAAAGGGTGCATATGTGTGTTTGTGTGTGTGTGTGTGTGTGTGTGTGTGTGTGTGTGTGTGTGTGTGTGTGTGTGTGTGTGTGTGTGTGTGTGAGTATGTGTGTACGCTAATATATTTGAACAACCATAGTAAAATTTCAATCAAGCTGTACATTGTAATGGTGGCTGCAACATCAGTGTTGTATCATGATGCAGTTTCATGGTTGGCCACCCAATGTAAAGAAGTTAAGGTTAATGTCAGGTCTCTCTCTGCTCCCTCCAGGCCTACTTTCGCCAGGGGGTTGCGCTGCAGTACCTGGGTCGCCATGCCGACGCACTGGCTGCGTTCGCCTCCGGTCTCGCCCAGGACCCAAAAAGTCTGCAGCTGCTAGTGGGCATGGTGGAGGCGGCCATGAAGTCACCGCTCAGAGGTACTGTGTGTCTCTCTGTCTCTTTGTCTGTACATCTGTGTCTGACTGTCTCACATGTACCACTGTCTGCATGTTTGTTTATCTGTGTGTGTGTGTGTGTGTGTGTGTGTGTGTGTGTGTGTGTGTGTGCGCGCGCGTGTGTGTGCGTGTGTGTGTGGCTGTCTGCCGAGGAAGGCTGCTTTCTATTTGTTCGTCTGTCTGTCAGACTTAGAGGTATCAAATATGAGGTGTCTTGTATGTCTCCAGTATGTCTGTCTGGCTGAGAGAAATGCTGCTGTCTGTCTGTGCGTCTGTCTGTCTAAGAGGTAGGTTGCTGTTTGTCTGTACGTCTCTCTGTCTTAGAGGTAGGCTGCTGTCTGGCTGTGCGTCAGTCTGTCTTAGAGGTAGGCTGCTTTCTGTCTGTGCATCTAACTGGCTGTGCACCTGCTAATCTGGTGGTGTCTGTCTGTTTGTCTGTCTGACGGTCTGTCTTTTCTCTGTCTGTCTGTTTGTCTGTCTATGTGTCTGTCTTTTCTCTGTCTGTCTGTTTGTCTGTCTATGTGTCTGTCTTTTCTCTGTCTGTCTGTTTGTCTGTCTATGTGTCTGTCTGGTATGTCTGGGATCCTGTTTTTCTGTCCGCCCATTTGTCGGCATGTCAGTCTGACTATCCTGTGGTCTGTCTGTCCCGATGTCTGCCTGTTTGTCTGTCTGTCTGTCTGTCTGTCTGTCTGTCTGTCTGTCTGTCTGTCTGTCTGTCTGTCTGTCTGTCTGTCTTCATGCCTATCCATCTGACTGCCTGGCTTTCAACACCTGGTGGTTACACTCAAATCAAATTACGCCAGAGAAACAGGGATGAAAGCATAAAGGGAAACATCTAAATGAAAGGTCTGTCCAGCCCATTTGATATTAAAGTGACTGAGGAGCACCAGGGATGAAGCCATTGAGCAGAGTTGACCATCTGTAGAGATACTTCACTATTGGAGCTGATCAGGTCCATAGTGCGGAATGCCATCTGTCAAAAGGCAAGTTTCACTGTTACTGTTTAGTGTCAGGACACACACACAAGCGCACACGAACACTTCCACACACGCGCGCGCGCGCCTTGCCGTGCGGTTATTTATGACCAGAGGACATGCGTGAGTGTGTGTGTGTGCGCGCGTACGAAATGTGTCCATCTGTACGTGTTTGTGTGCATCTAATGCATGTGTGCCGATCCAGTTCTCCCGTGTTGGTCTTTGTGTATCCACGCTTCCCTCACGCCTCATGTCCCTGTCCTTCCTCCCTCCTCCTCCAGACTCCATCGAGCCCACCTACCTGAAGCTCCAGAAGATGAAGCTGGACAAGAGCCCCTTCGTGGTGGTGTCGGTGATCGGCCAGGAGCTGGTGAGCCACGGCTCCTACGGGGCCTCCGTGGTGGTGCTGGAGTCCGGCCTGAAGATAGGCACCTGCTCCTTGAAGCTGCGCGGGTCGGTGTTCTCCGCCCTCAGCTCCGCCTACTGGTCGCTCGGCAACAGCGAGAAGAGCGTGGCCTACATGCAGCAGGACCTGGAGGTGGCCAAGACTCTGGGTGGGTCTCAGTGTGGTCTCACTAACATGGGGGTCTGAGTGGGTCTCAGTGTGGTCTCACTACCATGAGGGGGTCTGAGTGGGTCTCAGTGTGGTCTCACTACCATGGGGGTCTGGGTGGGTCTCAGTGTGGTCTCACTAACATGAGGGGGTCTGGGTGGGTCTCGGTGTGGTCTCACTAACATGAGGGGGTCAGAGTCTGGAGCTAACGTTACACAGTTCATTCAAAGATGTTTCATAGTTGGACCTCATGAGGAACAAAACTATTTGTAGCTGGAAGAGTTTGTCTGACTTTCTTGAAACCCAAAGAAAAAAGAAACAATACAAATATGAAATAAATAATCGTGGGGCAGGATAATATCGTAGAACCTGGAACTGGAACTGGGTTTGATTTCCATACGTCCAAAGTGGTACCGTAGGCATCCTAACCAATTTCTTCCTGCTCCTTAAAGAAAAGCACCTGAACATAAAATGCACGGTGTGTTTGTGTGATTGTGTATTAATGTGTCTGTGTGTGTGTGTGGGGGGTTCCATGTCCACAGGTGACCAGTGTGGTGAGTGTCGGGTTCATGGAAACCTCGGCTCGGCTTTCTACTCCAAAGGGAACTACCGGGAGGCACTGACCAATCACAGGAACCAGCTGGTGCTCGCCATGAAGCTCAAGGACAGAGAGGTGTGTGTGTGTGTGTGTGTGTGTGTGTGTGTGTGTGTGTGTGTGGGTGTGTGTGTGTGTGTGTGTGTGTGTGTGTGTGTGTGTTTATGTGTGTTGTGTGTGCACATCCTAACATGTATGCGTGTCAGCCTGTGTGTGTCGATGTGAAAAATGATTGATCTTCGTGAGCAAGCAAGCATGTCAACCATCTTCAGCAATGAATCAATATCCCCTCAATATGTGCTCATTCAGTTGTCTCCCCACACACGTTATTGAAACAAAGACATGTGGAGATGGGGATTTATAATACACGTATATTGTGATGGGCAGAGATGGCCAGTACACAAACAAATAACTGCAGCCAGGAATCTGCCAGCTAGCTTCTAGCTCTTCTGCTCCCAACAAACACACCACAATCTCCCATATTCTGACTGCCAGGCTTGGTTATGCAATGGTTAAATCCATAAACACCAAATGTATAAAATGTAATTACATTTAGTCATTCATTTTAGCAGGCGCTTTTATGCAAAGCCACTTCCAAGTGAAGGCTGAGAACCATCAAAGCATACAATCGTTAATTGGAGCAACTACATATTTATTAAGTCCTCTACGTGACAGATGACTAATATTCAGTGCAGATCATGTGTCTCCATTTTAATTGCAATCAATGTTCACATTTATCACAAACAAAATTGGTACATGCCACAGCCTTAATTTGTAGGGCTCAGGCAGAAGAGACTAATATGTAGTTCCTCTAACGGCCTCTAGGTGGGTCATGGTAGAGACTTGTAAGTAGTGCCTCTTACTACTTCGAGGTGGGTCACGGTAGAGACTAGTATGTCGTTCTTATAATGACCTCTAGGATGTTTAAGGTAGAGACTAGTATGTAGTTCCTCTTACGATGTACAGGTGGTTAACGGTAGCGCCTAGGCTGTAGTTCCTCTAACGGCCTCTAGCTGGTTCACAGTAGAGACTTGTAAGTATTTGTAAGGCAGGTTGACCCACCAGCACCATTCTTAATCAACTGGAAAAACGTGATTTCCTTCTAGTAATACAAACTAATATGTTTTTTCTTCGTTTGGTTTGGAACACAGTTCCTAGCCCATGTTTTATATATTTAGCATACTATTTCTTCATATTTCATATTTTGTGAGGTCCTGGTGGACTTGTATTTGGATAAAAAGTGAATAAATATTGGCGTGGAATAAGAGATGAATATGAATGAGTTTTGACCCTAGACTGGCTTGCCGCAGCTATTCAAGTCTCGCCCTCAATGTTCCAAACATGGATCGTTTTCCGCTGCTAGTGGCAAAAACAGCGGCAAAAAAAGACACTCTGTCGAAGACCAGACTTCACGCACAAAAACGCTGCGTGTAAATCAATGGCTGATGTCAAGGAATCCACGTCTATATTATCTCACAGTCTATATGCAAACAATATTTAGTGTGCATTACACATTGTGTACACATTGTTAAAAAGTACCAACCCAGTGTAATTGAACATACTGCCATTAAAGGAGATTCCTCGCTGGGCTGGGAAGCTCAGCGTAATTCTAAACCACAGCGACACTAGTACTCCTGTCTAGCAAACACAGACGTTTGAGGAGGGGGGAATAGGACTGGTGAGGATGGATTCTGCTTACCGAAGCAACAAGACGGCTCCACGTTACAGAACTAGAGGAGAATGTAGGCCAACGAGTTTTATAGTTATGAATACGCTTATAATCCTTTTACAGGAATCTGCTATTCTAGAAGGATGTATAAAACCATTTTTCAAACCTGATATTTAATATAAGCAGCATAGTCAAGTATATTAACTGTGTGGGGCGCCCCGGTGGGTTACCGGGTAGAGGCCGTACCATACAGGCTCCGTCCTGATCAAAGAGACCCGGGTTCGATTCCTGCCCGTCAATTGCTGCATATCATCCCCTCTATCTCCCATGCCTCCCTCTCTATCTCACTCTATAATAAAGCATAAAAATGCAAAAACAAATCCTTAGAGTTATATTAAACGTGTGTGTGTGTTTGAGAACATTGTGTTGTGTGTGTACATTGCTGTTGGTTTGTTGTGGTGCCTATACACCAGAGGGACTGCACTCACCCCCCAAACGTCTCCCCGTCCCCCATGCCCAGGCTGCCTCCGGGGCTCTCAGCAGCCTGGGCCATGTGTACACCTCCATCGGGGACTACCCCAATGCCCTGGCCAGCCACAAGCAGTGCGTGCTGCTGGCCCGGCAGAGCCAGTGCCGGCTCTCCGAGGCTCGGCAGCTGGGGAACGTGGGGGCCGTGTACACCGCGCTGGGGGACTTCACCAACGCCCTGAAGTGCCACGAGCAGCATCTGGAGGTTGCCAAGGTAGCGTCAACTGTTAGGGCGGCGTTTCTCGAATGGGGGGGGGGGGTACGTGCGCCCCTAGGGGTACTGGGAAGGATTTCCCGGGAATTCTTGGAAATGTAAAGAAATGGGTTGAATCTGAATAGCACCCTAGCTTAACGTCTTGCCAAAGGACTACAGTTGAACATTAGCCTGCTGGCTAACACTGGCATATTTAGAGAAATGTAGATTAATGTGCATTGTCCTTTAAATAAATGAATGAAATGAAACATAAAAAGTAATAAAATGTTTGGTTGATTTTTCTAGGTCTTCGCACCACTCATTTAATATGTTTACTCCAAAAAAATGTATAATCATTTGTTATAAATCAGTTGCCACGGTAACATACATCATACAGCATCTGGATGTTGCAATGGTAACACATCGTTAACAGCCTTCAAATGACTCATGGTAATGTAGAATAAAAACAATCATCCACTATCCATGTACCAGCAGTTTATACCAGTTTATTAGCCGTTACAAGCCGTTTTGAAAATCAACCTCTTCTGACATCACAAGTTTGCGTGTCCACCTAGTTGTGTGCTGGATAGATCCGTCTACCAGCCTACCCAGTGGACTGTAACAAATACTGCTCATCTATCCGTCATATATCTAGGTAGACACGCCCACTTGTGATGTCAGAAGAGGCAGTTTTTCAAAACAGCTCCTAACGGCTAATCACACTCACACCTGGTGGTATACTGTGGGACCTTTAACGTATTGTTAACAACATTGATGATGAGGTCATGGTAGCGTAGCGTAAAGACCAACCATTTCTGTTTTATGTTGTCTGTTTTTTTAAGTATATTTTATATGGAACTATATGCTGCTGTCTTGGCCAGGACTCCTTTGTAAAAGAGATTCAGAATCTCAATGGGATTATTTCCTGGTAAAATAAAGGTAAAATAAAAAACAATAATCCACCATCCATGCAGCAGCAGTTTATACTGCTGTATTAAGGGCAATGCATTCCTATTAAGACCTGCTTTCCGATCCTTCCCTCTGGGTGACAGACTCTGGGGAACCGGCGGGAGGAGGCCCGGGCATACAGCAACCTGGGCAGCGCCTACCACTCCCAGAGGGACTTCGACAAGGCCGTGTCCTACCACACCCGGGTCCTGGAGCTGGCCCGGGAGCTGGAGGAGAGGGCCTTTGAGATGAGGGCCTACGCGGGGCTGGGCCACGCCGCTCGCTGCATGCAGGTCGGGGTCACTCTTTCATAAAGGGTCATTTCAAAATTCCTCCACTTGTGATGTAACAACTGGGATGCTAGAGTTCTGTCTTACCACTTGTGGCATCACAAGTGGAATGACACCTTTATGGTGTCATTCTAGCCCTCTAGTATTCCAGGTGTTACGGTCCAGTAGTAGTGTTGCCTGATTTGGCCAGATCTCCCGCCCGAACTGGCAAAACTGTTGCCAGATTTGGCGGGAAATCTGGCCCAATCTGGCAACACTGTCCAGTAGTGAGGTGACTCTGAAGAGTTGATCTGTTGCGTCATACATCTGGGGGGACTTTCCCACTTGTGATTTCCCAAAATGGCTTGCCATCTTGACGAATCAACCAATCACAAATACTGTATAAGCATTGGCAATTGTAAGAAATTATCAGCATTCCAAACATGGCAGAGAGCGCTAGCTGCCACCGGCAGCATTATCCTTGAATTTCCAGTTAGCATGATCCTCACCAAACATGGTGGGCAATGCCATCATCCAGCCCTTTCCTGTTGGTTTGGTTCAAAACAAAGCCAACTGGAGATTGTGTGATATGTATGACGGTTGTCGAATAAGAGTGTTGTGTGTGTGTGTGTGTGTGTGTGTGTGTGTGTGGTGTGCGTGTGTGTGTGTGTGTGTGTGTGTGTGTGTGTGTGCGTGTGTGTGTGTGTGTGTGTGTGTGTGTGTGTGTGTGTGTGTGTTTCTCCAGGACTTGGCGAGGGCGGGGGGGTACCATCAGAACCAGCTGGACATTGCGCAGGAGCTGGAAGACAGACCGGCCCAGGGACGGGCCTCGTCCAACCTGGGTAAACCTACCTCTTCTTCATCATCATCATCACTTCTCAATTCACTTGGTGTTGCCAACACTGGGCCCTGTTTTAACGGTCTGAAACGCAAGTGAGAAGCGCCAAACGCAAGTAGCTTTGTGGGCGGGTCTCTGCTGCTCTTGGTATTATACCGTCGGATAAATGACTCTTGCAAATCTAAAAAGGGTTGCCCTGAAGTAGCCTAATTACCCGTAGGTGTGGTTTGGGCGTGATGTGCAATAAACCAATGAGAGTGCCATCACCCATCATCTTTAAGAGCCATGAGCGCCTTGAACCTTGAACCTGACAAATTTATATTTTGCAATCTCAGATGAAACAGATGCATGACCAAAGTAATTTCAAACTTCAAATGGCTCAGTTTATGGCCAAATAATATGGCCTAATTCACACATGGAATAGCGTTTTCTTCGAGTCCTCATGTAAATTTCGGTCCTGTGGCTGCAACTGTGGTTCTATTTAATGATATGCGGCAATACATTAACAAACATCGTTTCCTAACAGTATTGCAAACATTATCGTTATTGACTTGTGTTCCTAATATGCATGTGTCCCCCCGTTAATGTACATTGCCATGGACAGTATTATGCGTTAGGTGTTTAGTTTGCGTGTGTTTAAACGGATGGAGGCACACACGCGCGCCTGCATTCATTCATTCTTTTTAACACTCACCCGCGGTAAAACAATGTTTTATCATGATCAGATACTCATCAATCCTAAAAGTTATGGGCTTGTACACAATGTCTGTGTCAAGAAAAAATGTGTTTACTGTACGGTGTTTGCAGATGCATTGATTTAAATACAACTTATTACCGCTGTATCAGCTGTTCTTTCCCAAATAATTTAACCAACGTTATCATTAACCATAAAACGAGATTTTGTTTTGGAAGGCTGGGATAAAGCCTACTTTGCTCACGTTTATTTTTGTTATTATTATTTTAATGCATGGAAAATCTGCTTTGCGTTGGGTGCAAACTAGCAACGATACATGCGTCGGTGTAGAAAGTAAATTGCGCAGGATGCAAGATAGGGCCCACTGTGTTCCAGTTGCAGACATTGATACTTCAGTGTGCGTCGGTGTGCGTCTGTGTTTGTGTGTGCATGTGCGTGTCCGTGTGTCTATGTGGAAGTTCAAGTCTCTATTTCTCAGACGACACAGAAAGACTGGGCAGGGAAATCGTATGACAAATCACAATCACCGGCAAAAACATAAATACTAGCATAAAAATATGCTAAAAATATGCTAAGGTAAAAATAAACTATGTTTAAAGATTAATATACTTGTTCATCAAGCACTATGCACTACCAATATAATACAATCCTGTGTCAACTATTGACGTCCACAAAGGATGCTGGGTAATGACCCCAGGTGGACTGAAAAGCCCTTATTTAAAGCTTTGCATTGATCAGTGATGACCAGCCAGAAAGGAGGTTTCTCTGTCTCTGTCATCAGAGCTGTCTGCAGACCATCCCCTTGTTACCATGGCTACGCCATAGAAGTGATTGGTTTACCCCGTTAAACGGGGCGCGGTCCGGTTAATGCTGCAATGAGGTTTATTGTCCACAAACGATAAGCTGTACATGCAGGACTCTGGGGAGAATAAGCAGTTCTACCTGATAGTAGCACTACCGGTTCTGCCTAAATACATATTTAATATTCTTTTTTTTTTTTTTCAAGAATGTGGTTCATTTACATAGTCATACTATTCACATATTCAACAGTAAAGCTTATGTTTATGGGTTTAAGTCCATTGGACATCCAGGGACCACTAAGTCATCCATGCTAGCAGGCTTAATTTTTCAACCGCTGATAAAGATAAACTTTGCTAAGCTATGTTTTTTCTCTCTTTCGTACAATCCAACAACTTCATGCTCATAACTTCCAAACATTGAATTAAGCAAATTATCGGCTTCATTTGTTTTTGTTTAATGTGTCAGGAAGGATATGGAAATAAGGGCAGATATATAAATGCCATTCCAGGTTGCCTTTACAGCGTGTTAGGTGGCATTGTGTTGTACTCAGGTCAAATCCCAGTGTTTGGGATCTCCCCTTTCCTGCTCCGCCTGGCCTAGTGTAGCCCGGGAGCCAGGGACCCCTGATCACATGACTGCAGTAGTCTCTCTCTCCAGCCATTAAAAATGCATGTTTTATTAGCAAGGCTTTTGTTTCTGCGACCACAGTGATATCTGAGTCAGTGAACCCGACCCCACTGCTGAGTCGACAGCTCACCGCCACTCTGTGTGTGTGTGTGTGTGTGTGTGTGTGTGTGTGTGTGTGTGTGTGTGTGTGTGTGTCTGTGTGTGTGTGTGCCTGTGGGTCAGGTGTTTTTGCCACTAACCGTAAGCCCAGCCAACCCTGCAGGCCTCACTATAATCCTCTTAGCTCTTTTGAATACATTTTGGTCACAACATTTATACAACATTTGGCTGTATACTTTAAATATTTAAAAAAACAAATGTTGCACAATTCGGTGGTTCAACACCAGTTTCTCCGCTTCCATGTCCCAACCTGTCTCGGTCAGTACAGATACAAAATGGTGGAAGAAAGTAATTTAGGCAGCTCCACGTAAGTTCCCCTGTTGTTCTTTGATCTGTTCTTCCAGCTCCAACTATCTTCTGTATTTTCCCTCACATTGAGCTCGACCGGCCCTAGAAACGGTTATTTATAACAATGAGAACACACTAGGGCGCTGGGAGATCGTCACATGCTGTAGAACCTCCCCGAGTCAGACGGCGAACAGGGACTGTGGCAGGTGGTGTGTCTCTGCATGTGGCGGCGGGCTCGTCTCCGTCGCGCTCAATAAACAAAACCTACATTTGATAAACCAGGGCACCAGGATATCAGGTTTGATTTAAACGTTGAAACGATCCCCAGAGTCTACAGCATGTCTATGTTGAGTATGGGGCTAGTCGGTTCATGGTTCATTACCCTGCCACTCCAAAGACCCTGCCACAGGGGACGTTCACGCAAACGTTTTGTTTGCACGGTCAGAATTACAAAGGCTGACGGGATTTGTTTTGATTTATTTCCACAACTTGCTTTCTTATCCCACTGTATACCCAGCAGCCCCTACAAAAACAGAACCATGCAGAGTATAAAATAAGTAATAATATCCGCGAAAAACCTGCTCCTTCTCACGTTCCTCCACTGTCAAATCGCGTGTGGGATGAAAAAAACCTCATCCTTTATTATTCATTCTTCATCGTGTGATTACCTCACCCTCTTAGCATCAAAGCTTATCTTTGCTCACCGGGTTGCACCTTCCGCTGCTCTGCCCCCCTCCCAGGCATCATCCAGCAGATGAGGGGGCAGTACGACAAGGCGCTGGAGCTCCACAAGAGCCACCTGGCCCTGGCCCAGGAGCTGGGGGACTACGCCGCCCAGGGCCGGGCCTACGGGAACATGGGCAACGCCTACAGCGCCCTGGGTCTCCACGACCAGGCAGTGCGCTACCACCGGCAGGAGCTGCAGATCTCACTGGAGGTGGGAGGGCGCACACACACGCGCACAACCCCGCGGGCACACATGTACACATGATGAAAATGACATGTGGTTGTGGGGCAGGTGAACGACCGTCCGTCCCAGGCCTCGACCCACGGTAACCTGGCCGTGGCCTACCAGGCCCTGGGGGCCCACGACCAGGCCCTCCAGCACTACCTGCACCACCTCTCCATCGCCAGAGACCTCGGGGACACCCAGAGTGAAGCCAGGGCTTTAGGTGGGCTTACCCGCCGGTCTGGCTCGGTCTGTTTGTCTGTCTGTCCGTCCGTCTGACTGTACACCTATCTGACTGTGTTTACACCAGTGGTTTGTCTGTCTGTTTGTCTGTCTTTTTATCTATATATGTATCAACCGGTCTGTCTGTTTGTCTGTCTGTCCGTCCGTCTGGCCTCAAGTCGGATGTTTGTCTTGTCTGTATATTTCTCTCAGTCTGTCAGTCTGTCTTTCTGTCTGACTGTGTTTATGTCAGTGGTTTGTCTGTCTGCCTTTTATCTATCTATCTATCAACCTGTCTGTCTGTCTGTCTGTCTCTTTCTCCGCCTGTCTCTTCTGTCTATCCGTCTATCCGTCTTTTTCGATTCTAGCAGTCAAATGAGGGGGTTTAGCAGACTTGTATGGGCTACCCCTTCCCTCACTGCTATCTCATCCACAGACAGCGCTGATTCTGACCCAAGTCTCATGCCCCCCTCCTCTGTGTTTCCAGCCAACCTGGGGAACTTCCACAGCGGCCGAGGGGAGTACGCCCAGGCCCTGCCCTACTACCAGCAGTACCTGGCCCTGAGCCCCGGGCTGCAAGACATGGAGGCAGCCGGGAAGATCTTCCACAACCAGGGCTACGCGTACTACTGCCTGGGCCAGTATCGAGACGCCATCAGGTGACGGTTATTACTGTCTGAAATTCCTCCTGACTCCTATAGCTAATCTGCACTTTACAGTGTTTTAAATACTGCTTGGTTACATTTTTTATGCAAGTTTTTTATCGAACTATTTATTATCAAATACACAGTATAGCACACAGACATTGTGGCCAATGCAATTCTTGCAACAGATCAATGGGCGACCACGTTATTTAGTATCTAGTAATTCTTGGTTGTCTTAGTCTTATTTGCCATTCATAATTTAGAATGTGTTATTCATAATGAATCACCCATATTACATAATTCATAATTTATGTAAAATTGATGTACAATTACAAATTAGGAATATATATATTTCGATTTATTATTAATGACTTTATAATTTATAATTGTGATTCTCCAATCTACAAAATCAAATGTAGCATATTCAATGTTAAATATTGAATTTTGAATACAGAATAAACTTTGTCTGTCTTTGTCCCAGGTGTTATGAGCAGGACCTGGGCTTGGCAAAGGACCTCCAGGACAAACTGGCCCAGGCCAAGGCCTACTGCAACCTGGGCCTGGCCCACAAGGCCCTGGGGGAGTACAGCAAGGCAGAGGAGTGTCAGAGATACCTGCTGTCCCTGGCTCAAGCCCTGGACAACACCCAGGTACCCCAGGGAATACGGAGATACGGAGTGTGGAAGAATGGATGGAGCAATGCTTGAGCAATGTGTAGCCCGATAGAGAGAGACGAGACCACTGCCAGGGTCTTACTCCAACTGGGTCTGCCCGTGCCCAGAGTGCATGCTCTTTTGTAACTTTACAGCACTTTTGAAAATAGCGTCCACAAAGTGATGTACTTACAATCCATTTACATTTAGTCATTAGTCAGACTCTTTTATACAAGGCAATTTACAAGTAAGGCTGAGAACAGTCAAAAATCAACTATCAGAAAAAAAGTTGCAATTCTATGCGTCCTACTTTCTTACAAATGTTAATAATTTAACCAATTTTAGCCAAAAGTTACAGTAGATATCAAAGTGCTTTTTGATTTTAATCAAAAAGCTTGCCGCTGTGATATAAAGACATTCAACAATTCACCAACACTTTTCTGCATTTGGCAAGGTGCTCACTAAGAGACCTTGGATGGTGATCAATACTTCTCTGGATGTCTGTGTGTGTGTGTGTGTGTGTGTGTGTGTGTGCGTGTGCATTTGTGTGTGTGCATGTGTGTGTGTGCGTTTGTGTGTGCTTGTGTATGTGTGTGTGTCTGTGTGTGTGTGCATGCTTGTGTGTGTGTGTGTGTTTGGCAGGCGGCGTTCCGGGCGCTGGGGAACCTGGGGGATGTGTGTGTGTGTCGGGGAGATCTTCCGGCGGCTACGCGGTTCTACCAACAGCAGCTCAAGCTGGCCCAGAAGCACAAGAACCAGAAGATGGAGGCAGATGCTTATTCAGCACTTGGCTCGTCTCACAGGTAGACCAGCAGAGAAATGTTTCTGTTTGCTGTTTAATAACTGTTGTGTGTACAGCTCAAGTGGTTTTAGTTGTGCATCGGTTGTGCCCACTTTAATACCCATATAAAGCCTGTTATGGACACCGCTGCCAACTGGTTCAATTTGGCACAACCAATCAAATCCCTTTCCTCCTGTGTTTCGTCCTCAACTAATTGCCTTTTTCGCTACTTGGAAATATGAAGCTGTGCTCCATAAGCCATTCCAGGTTGTCATGAAGTATGACAACAACAGAGACAAAACTAGTGCTCTTACACCGATTCAACCAATTTGCTACTATCTCCTATTAAGTCATTTATCAGACGCTTTCATACAAATCGATTGATTGAAAAGCTCTTAAATATCTCCCCCCCCCCCTCATAAAGGCTCCAGCGGCAGATGGAGTCGGCGCTGTCCTTCCACAGCCAGGAGCTGACCCTGCGCAGGGACCTGGGCGACCAGCAGGGGGAGTGCCAGGCCCTGGGCCACCTGGCGGCCGTGCACATGACCCTGGGGGACTACGCCACCACGCTGCAGTGCTACCAGGCCCAGCTGGTGCTGGCCCAGGGGCTGCGCGACGCCCGGCTGGAGGCCCGGGTGCACGGCAACATGGGCATCACCAAGCTGAACATGGGGCTGTTCGAGGAGGCCATCGGCTACTTCGAGCAGCAGCTGGCCATGCTGCAGCAGCTGAGCGGCGCCGAGGGCGTGCTGGACCGCGGGCGCGCGTTCGGGAGCCTGGCCGACTGCTACGACGCGCTGGGCGACTTCGAGGAGGCCATCCAGTACTACGAGAAGTACCTGAGCGTGGCCCAGAGCATGGTGCACATCCAGGACCAGGAGAAGGCGTACAGGGGGCTGGGGAACGCACACCGGTAGGTCGGGGGGAATTAGGGAGAGGTTGGATTACTGGCTTACATGGGGGTTGGTTCTAGCCGCCGTGGTTCACTAATGAACCAGGTGATTAACTTATGAGCTGGTAGGCTGTGAAGACTAAAACGACATGCATTGTATGACGGAAAAAAACAGTTTGCTTGCTGTCAGACAAAAGTGAAATTAGTTAAGGGGGTGGGATAGTGTGGCTGTTGTTGGACTCCCAAAAGGTCCCCCGTCTACTTGTAGGAATCCAAGATGGCTAATCCCAACCTGCTGCTAAGTCTGCTGCTGCTAAGTGACTTTGGATAAACACATCTACTATATCGTACTTAATGGTAACCATAGCTGACAATGCTATTCAACACCACTCTAAGGCTCGCTATTTGTCCGCCAGCAAGAATTAATCCAATTCAAGCAATGCTAATTCCATGACTAATCCTCCCCACCACCACCACGAATCTTTGATACGAACTGATACTGCAATACACAAACTCAACTCAAACTCAAACCATACTTGCTCACCCAGCCCAGCCACCACCACCAGCACACACCTCCACTCCGGGCTCTGCTCTCTGTCCAGGTCTATGGGTAACCTCCAGCAGGCCCTGGTGTGCTTTGAGAAGCGCTTGGTGGTAGCCCATGAGCTGGGTGGCGACGGAGGGGGCAAGGCCCACGCATACGGGGAGCTGGGCACCCTGCACAGCCAGCTGGGCAACTACGAACAGGCCCTGTCCTGTCTGGAACACCAGCTCAACATCGCCCACACAGCGGGGGTAGGCCTTTAAGTGTGATTATAATGACAACTGTTGTTAATCGAAGGAAAATGTGGACCAATGTGTCTTGTCTTGTAATACTAAGATGTTATCAAATATTTATCGTAGGCTTTATAGGGGCATGGAAGCTATATTTTTCTAGATCTTTCTGACTTTTAAATGGCCACAGTCTGACAAATACCTAAACCCTATCTGCTCTCAAATAGCAGGTATCTCAACAAATACTTAGTGCTTAGTTGCATTGAATAAAAAGCGTCTACTAAAAAGTAAACGCTTAATACTACCAATAGGACCAATCACTGGCCGGTGAGGCTAGTGGATCCCTGGGAGGAGTTTACCAGCTGATGGGAGACAACGAGACAGCTTTGCAGGTTTGTTATTATCCATATTCACATGTTCAATGGCTTACTTTCAGTTTCACTTTCAGTTTAACTTTGACTTTCAGTTTCACTTTGACTTTCAGTTTCACTTTTCGCCCCTCACTTTCAGTCCACCAATCAATTAATCCGTCTCTCCTCTCCTATGCAGTGGCATCAGAGGGCACTGGATATTGCGGAGCAAATAGGATGTGGGCGGGGCCAGGGCCGGGCCTACGGGGACCTGGGACTGACCTACGAGGCCCTGGGGAACTTTGAGCGAGCCGTGTTCTACCAGGAGCAGCACCTGAGCGTGGCGGCGCAGACCAACGACCTTCCGGCCAAGACCCTGGCCTACGGGAGCCTGGGGAGGACACACCATGCGCTGCAGAACTTTGCACAGGCTGTGATGTACCTGCAGGAAGGTAGGGAGGTCCATGGTGGTCTTTACACAGGAAAATATTCAGTGCTCACACTCTGCTGGTCATGTGTGTGAGAGGTGTTCATGTCTCCTGGAATCGCCCCAACAATGTCGGAGTCAAGGGAGACATGAAGGAAAGCCCCCTGACTTTATTGTCTTGCCCCAGTTCATCCATCCTCTCCTCAGTGTTCCCCTACATCAGTTCCTCCATCTTCTCCACCAAGACATTGTAGCTCACCCTGGACCAAGACATTGTTCCCACTACCTCAAATATCCCTGCAAAAACTTGCTAAATAGCAATTCGACAACTCAAGAAATGCTACAAGTTGTTAGACAGAGTGCAACTAAATGTTAGCAAAGAGTTTATATGTTAATATTTAATCTAATGGACTGGTGGGAAGTGGGAGGGAGAGATGACTAAAGCCTTGAGCTCCATTCCCAGAACTCCCTTGAACGCCAGAGAGATAAAAGTTTATAGATTGTCTATTATTTGATCAGTGCTCATCTAGTTATGCCTGGATGCGTGCCTTGGGCAGCTTTTTGTCAATAATCCAGATTGATTAAACGGCCTTGAACTAAGCTGATTTCTCCTTAGAATACTCCCACTCACAGGCACATGAAACAAACAGAAACACACACACACACACACACACATGCACACACACACACACACACAAACACAAACACACACAATCACTCACTCAAACAAAGGTAGACAGTCACACACACACACACACACACACTCATCTCATAAAACATTTTAATTCCAAACGTTCTAACTGAACGGGTGATTTGTCTGTTAGTTTATTTCTTTGTCCCTTGTTGTTGTTTTTGTTCTACTCCTTGCGGTCATGGCCTGTCACATTAATCACAGATTCGTTGTGTTTAAATTGGTCATTAAATCAGCGAGGAGTCGGTCATAAATAAACAGGAAGTAGAGGATTAAGCCAGGAGAACATGGCTCGACGGCTCCAATTAGTCTCGCTAATTGATGGAAACATCTGGAACGTCGGCGCGTCAAACGTACATTCCTCGTTGTTGCGAGCGCCTAATGAGCGCCGGAGCGTCTGTCTGGAGCGGTCTGCGTCGTGGCAATGGAAAGACGACACGCGTCGAGAGAGGACTGGGACAAACTTCTTTTGAAATTTGAAATGGCTGACAACAAACATGAAAATGAAAGAAAGGATGCACAAAGGCGTAGGAGTTACTAGGAAGGGATTCGCAAGGTTTGCGATTGCAGCTGCAATAATGATATCTCCCTCTACCTCTCTCTCTCTCTCCCTCTCTCTCTCTCTCTCTCTCTCCCTCGCTCTCTCTCTCTCTCTCTCTCTCTCTCTCTCTCACTCCCCAGGCCTGCGTCTGGCTGAGCAGCTGGGCCGGAGGGAGGATGAGGCGAAGGTGCGACATCACCTGGGTCTGTCTCTCTGGGCCAGCGGGAACCTGGAGGACGCTCAGCATCAGGTGAGTACACACCCACTGTATTTATAGAAATATATATATATACATCCATGTAAAATGTGTGCATGCAGGATGTGTGCACGTGTGAGTGCGTAGGCATGATGAATCATGTGTATGTCTGGTCCGGGTCATAACGTTGACTTTGCATTGAGTCATTCAGCTGACAATTTTAGAGGGCAGTCTAGCCTTACATCCATTCAATCCATAGCATCGATACTCGAACAATTATAACAAACACTAAGCCCTGCGATGGCCACCTTTCTAAAGAGCGCCTGGACAGAAGTGAGATTTCAGGTGACAGCGGGTAGGGTGTTGGGTCTCTTGCTCAGGGATCCACAAAAATATAGGCTGTGGACATTAGGAATCTAACCACGTTCCTTCAGCCGGGATTCTAATACCCTTACCGCTGACTGCGTTATCCTGCTCCCCAACCACGCAGGAGGTCCTCTGTTTCCTGTGAACCTACATGAACCGTGGCTCCCTCTAGTGAGGTCATTGAAGGACTGATTCCTAATTTCCTATCCAGCTCTCTGCGTGTACCATGCGCATTTCATACATCAAAGGGTACGATGTACAGGTTAATAATAGCCTGAATAGCTCACCCTGCTAAAGTTCATGGTGAGGTGGCTTCATCAACCTCCTTCTGTTGTATAAGGCCTCTACTGCCACCTACAGGCCAACACAATATGACCAGGGTTTGTAGAAGAGTGAGATTCGTTGGGTATGCTTACTCAGATGTCACACACGGCAGACACGATGTAACCAGTCTAAACTGAATAAAGCTATTTTTTAAGATTTTTTATACAGTTGTATTTAGTTTCCAATTCATTTTTTGCTCTCAACAAATTCCAGAGGTCTGGACCTCTAGCTGGCTATTGGCACAGTAGTAGAGTAAAGTACACCTTATGTCTTTTGGTGTATGGATTATTCTTATTGTGGTGTATGTCTACACCACAATATATACGACAATATCAATTGTGAGAAGTGACAAACATGATGATTACAGAGAAAAGTACATTTTGGGTCTGTTTATCATATAATAATAATATATGCCAGTTAGGCTACATCCTCAGCATGTTTGGCCCGGTGGGACTCGAACCCCTAACCCTGGCAGTGTTAATGCGATAATTGGTTAACAAAAACTGGGCCAGCACTAGTAAAAACAGTGTAAAGGTTTCAAACCAACACCGTGAAGACAGAACAGGAATTCCGATTTAATCCATTTCATCCACCCAAATTTGCACAAATTACGAATATCCCGTTCAGTTTTTTGTCCAATCCAGTCTCAGTGCCATCTTAGATGGGAAGAACAGTGAATATGGTAATAATGTACCGTAACATATTTGCTCTGAATGTCTTTCCTGTGTGTTGTAGTTGTACAGAGCGTCTCTGCTCTTCGAGACGATCCGCCATGAGACCCAGCCCAGTGCAGAGAACAAGATCCGTCTCCTGGACCTCCAGACCAGCACCTACCAGGCTCTCCAGAGGGTCCTGGTCAGCCTCGGTAACTCCCTCTCTCTCCTCTCATTTCTTTAGAGGGAAATGGTTTTGCAAATCAACTTTGCTTTATTTAAATGAGGTAGGCCTGGAACCAGGATTATGTCATCTTTCATCTTTCTAGAGAGATGGGACTGCTTTTATTGTGTTGGAGGTTTTGTGTTTTTATCTCTCCTTCTGATCTCCACCAATTTCTCTTATCCTCTTCTTCCTCTTCTTGGAATTATTTTGTTCATATCATTATCTGTACTCCTCACCGTCCCTGGAACCGACAACCTTTTGGTTTGAGTTTCTCCCCTTTGTCCCTTAGTGTAAGTGGGGGCCCCATAATGTGGGCCCCACATTGAGTGAAACTGTAATTAAGGGCCATACAAATATATAACTGCCGTGATTCTCCTCCTCCTCCTCATCCTCAGGTCGCCATGACGAGGCTCTGGCCATAGCGGAGCGGGGTCGCCCCCGGGCCTTCGTGGATCTTCTGATGGAGCATCAGAAGGGGGGGGAGCCGGCGGTGACCTCTGACCTCTACACGCCGGTGAGCGTGGAACACATGCTGGACGTGGTGAGCAGGCAGAGGGCCGAGGTGCTGTACTACTCTCTGGCTGGAGGCTTCCTCTACAGCTGGCTGCTATCGCCCGGGAAAGGTATGGGGGAACACACACACACACATGCACGCACACACACACACACACGGACATGTGTGAGCATGTATGCTTTTACACACACGCACGCGCGCACGCACACACGTAGCACACACAGACCCACACAAACACACACACATGTGAGGACATATGCATCTCCAAGCACACACCAATATGCACGCACTCGCGCAGGCGTAGACACACATTCACACACTTACGCACATATATGCACACACGTTTGCCCTCACATACAAACACACAACCATTGTTTGTTTCAATTTCTTGTCCTCAAGTGAGTAGCTTTGGATTTAAGTGTGTAAATTACTTAGTTAAAATTATTTTTAGTTGCTGTCTTTTTCCTAACCTATTTCATAAAGTCTTTTTTCTAACACAAATTTACTATAATTGTTTCCCAGGCATTGTAAAGTTCCACCAGGTGTATCTTGGAGAGAGTGGAGGAGAGAGGTCTGAGTTCCATGAGGGCGGGGCCAGTACTGTTGGGGGCGGAGTCAATGGAAGCGGCCAATCTCTGGAGCAGTACATTTCCAACGCTAGAGAGGCCCTGGGAGTGGACAGCCATTACAGCAGGTACTGGTGTGATTACCTTGCAGATAATTGGAACCATAGATTAGTCTATCTCACTAGCATCAACTAATGACTGTGCCTGTGTGCGTGTATGTGTTTGTGTGTATGTGTTTGTGGGTGTGTGTGTCTGTATCTCTATGTGTCTGCTTGTGTGTGTTTGTGCGTGCATGTACGTGTCTGCGGGTGAGTGTGTGTGTGTCTGCGGGTGGGTGTAATGGTGTGTGTATGTGTATGCGGGTGTGTGTATGCGTGCGGGTATGTGTCTGCTGGTGTGTCTGCGGGTGTGTCTGCGGGTGTGTGTGTGTGTGTGTCTCTCCAGGAGCACTCAGAGCAGCGTCCCCAGCACCACAGCATCTCCAGTGAGAGAGAGACGGGCCGTCAACAGGTCTCCTCTGCGAGCGCTCTACGACCTGCTCATAGGACCCATGGAAGTGGTGTGTGTCTGTGTGTGTGCATGTGTGTATGTGTGTTTGCAGCTGTCTAAACGTTCCTCCTCATTTGGTCATCCTGTCATGATCATGCTGTCGTCAACGTGATGTCATCATCACGTCCCCTGATGGTCATTATCCTGTATTATTACCATTCTGTCTTCATCATCATCCTGATTTCATCGTCCTCTATAATCATCGTATTGTCATCATCCTCTATGATAGTCCTCATGTCATCATCATCATCCTTTATCCTCGTTGTATATCCTCATCATGTTGTCATAACCCTCATGCGGTCACGCTGGTCTCCCCAGGGCCTGATGTCGAGCGGCAGCTCGGTGGGCCGGCACCGGGAGCTGGTGCTGGTGTTGGAGGGAGAGCTGTTCCTCATCCCCTTCGCCTTGCTCAAGGGCAGCTCGTCCAACGAGTACCTGTACGAGCGCTTCAGCCTGATCTCCGTCCCTGCTCTCAGCGGCCTGGGGGCCTCCGTCAAGGTGGGTAGAAGACAGACACGTTGAGTTACAACAAACCATGGGGAAAGTTCTTGCTTAGTAGGGCGACTTTACCGTTACTACGGTGGAAGTGTGATCGAACCAGCAATCAGCATTAGAGGATTTTACCAAATGCAACTTAGAGATGAGACGCCGGTCATTTAGGAGCAGTTAGAGCACCTGCTCTAGCATGGCCACAGGTTAGGAGGCAGACATGGGGGATCGAACCCAGTACGTTTCGTCAGTCAATGCACTATCCTGCCCCACAAAGAGGTCCCTCTGACCACGTCCGACCATGTGACCCTCCCTTGCAGCCCCTGGCTCCGTGCAGCGGGGTCTCCCTGTCCTGCTCTGACGGGGGCTCGGTGGCCGCAGTGGTGGGGGCCCCTCTGCTCCCCTCCAACGTGATGGACCGCTGGCTCTGGGGGCCCCTGCCCTCGGCCCAGGACGAGGCCCTCTGGCTGGGGGAGCAGCTGGGCAGCGCCCCCCTCACCGGAGCCTCCGCCACCAAGGAGCGGGCGGTGGCGCTGCTGAAGCAGGCGCAGTGCGTCCACTTCGCCACCCACGTCTCCTGGAAGCTGGCCGCGCTGGTTCTGGCCCCCGGCCAGGACAGTCCGGGGCGGGGGCGGGCTGGCGGCCGACCCGCGGAAAAGGCGCCCTGTGGCGGGGTTGATGCCGCGACCAAGGCCCCCAGCGGCGGCAGTCCGGACCGACGCGGGGCCGCTGGGGACGTGGAGAGCGAGGACGGGGAGAGCCTGGTTAGCGATGGGGAGAGTGTGGCGGACAGTCCGGCCCTCCAGGACTTCCTGCTCACCGCGGCTGACATACTCGACCTGAGCCTGAACGTCAAGCTGGTGGTTTTGAGGTATGACCGACAACCTGTGACCCAAGGACCTATGACCTAAAAGATCATGAGTACATCTTGCATATGACCTTCTCCTCAGCCAGATGTTGTTATTTGTTGAACCAATTCATTCTTTCATTAACCACTGTGCACTACTTTTGCTGTTGATCTTTCAACAGCAAAAGATTTTCATTTTGCTACTGCTAGTTCATTAGGGACTGGATTTATTTTGGATGTGTGTTGCGGATATTCCACTTTTGACTGTTAATCATTTACAGTTTAATCTTCTCTTGTTTGATTTGCACTGTTATTTTCCTGCTTCAACACCTGAATTTCCCTTCCAGGATGAATAAGTGGTTATTTTATCTTATCTTATGTGACACAGAACTTCAAATGTCCTAGAGGTTGGTGGAGTCTCACAAAACAGACTTTAGATTAATATCTACAGTCTGATAGCAGACAAGCTCTGAGTGAAGGGGGCGCGTATTTGGCGAACACAAATTCAACACAAATACCAGAAATAGTCAACTGTAAAAAAGGCTCTGTAAACGTTTGAAATCAACACTGTCTAGACCGGGCAGTGTAGGCACACACTTATTAAAATTCCCTTCTGAAAACTTCATCCTTCAGGTAGAATATCTCTGTAACAAAAAAGGAAACAGATCGTCTCCTTGATGTTTCTCGTTCCCGGCCCAGGCTCTCTGTCGTCTCTCCCAGGAGTTCTTCTGTAAAATTGTAGGCCCGTTGAATCCTAAATGACCCTTTTACTTATTTTTAAAAATAAAAAAGCTGAACAATGACTCATTTATCATTTGACCCTGAACTTTACACAGCCCTTTCCCTGGGCCGACGGATCGAGTCTTTGAAATCCGCCTTCCTGTTCCTGTTGTCCCAGGATGTTCCCAGAGTCCAGCAGCAGGGTGACCGCCGACGGGGTGGTGGGGCTGACCCGGGCGCTGCTGGCGGCGGGGGTCCAGTGTGTGTGCGTGTCCCAGTGGCCGGTCCCGGCGGCGGCCTCCAAGGTGTTCACGCAGGCGTTCTACGCGGCCCTCCTGAACGGGACCCGGGCCAGCGCCGCGCTGACCGAGGCCATGAAGATGGTGCAGAGCAGCCCCCTGTTCTCCCACCCCACCCACTGGGCCGGTGAGGGCTCGACACACACACACACACACACACACACATGCAGACACGCACACATGCACACGCGCACACACACACACACACACAAAGGACTTATGACTTGTTGAACACCAGGTGGAGGAAGCCTGGAGTTCAACCAATGTGTTTCCATTGATGACTGCCGCTCATTGTGCTGTTCATGTGCACATGACAATGAACTTAAAACTTGAACAACATTTTTATGAAGCACAGAAAAATATACACACATATTACCTAATTTAACCCCACTGGTTTATAAGATAATATTCACATTCTCAAAAATCTTCTATATGCCTACACAATTTTGGCTTGAGTCTCATTATGTAACTGAATGATTTAACCTAGGGGTCTATTCTTCTAGGCTACATGCTGATTGGCTGTGATGTGAAGTTGAACAGCCCTAAGTCTATGATTGGCCAAGCCCTTACGGAGATCCTCCAATGCCCAGACAGGGCAAGAGACGCTCTTCGAGTTCTTTTACACTTGGTAAGATTTTTATTTAGAAACATTACAGAACCATAACGTATTTTTACATAATAAGATGATCAGTGTAATCTTTTTTAGGCACCAATGCACACTGTACACCTTTTCGGAAAATCCACATCAGATTATGAATAATAATTGGATTATCATAATCCGTTCCACATGAAGTCTAAAACCACCAATATGCACCCAAAACTGAGAGCCTGATAAAATCACCCGGTAGTTAAATCTCCTCCACCCTGATCGTTATCTCTACCTAGTGACGGTCCTACCTATAGTGACGGTCCTACCAACTTAGTGACGGTTTTACCGTAACCTGCCAACCTGTGTTTCTGCTCTCTCCGCAGGTGGAGAAGTCTTTGCAGCGCATCCAGAGTGGTCAATGTAACCCCATGTACACGTCCCTGCAAAGCATCGAGAACAAGGTCTCTATCTGTGTGTGTGTGTGTGTGTGTGTGTGTGTGTGTGTGTGTGTGTAATTTAGGAGCAAGTTTATGTTTGATGCATCTGCATCTCATCATGTCTATGTAGTCATCCCTCAAAGGCATGGGCTCTAGTCCAGGTATGTCTAGGGTCTCTATGCTGGGGCTGGATTCATGGTTATGAGTCTGTGTCTCTTATTGCATCATATGTATAACTTGTCCATAGAAATTAGTGTGTGTAAAAATAGCATGCAAACCTGCTCAACTGAATCGGAATAGCAAGAAAGAGGAAACAGTCGAAAAGGTTCATTTAGTCTAACGTGATCAATTAACTTGTATGTTCATGCAAACAGACTAGTATTCATTTGTTTGTACCTGACATGTTTCGACTACTTCCTGCAGTCCTCTTCAGAAAAGTCAGCTGTTGCTGTGACGCGTGTTGTGTCAGCTGATGTTATGTTCATCTGTTTACATGACCATACTAGTTAAAGAGGAAACAGGCTCTCCGTCGCTCTGGCGTGTTGTTACAAGGACACGGTGTGTGTTTTGTTTGCATCTGTACTTTAACCCTGTCCATGTCCATGGCCCCACGCACACAGAGAACCATGTCTGTTTGGTGTTTAGGAGAACATTTGTGTGTTTGAGTTGGAGACTTCGGGGCATTATGTCCATGTACACAGACCTCCTCCGATGTTGAAGCATGGTCTCCTCTGGTCTCCATAAGGTGGGTGGGGTACCTGGCTGGCAGGCCCTGCTGTCTGCAGTGGGATTCAGGTCTGACGGCTCAGGGGGAGGCGGGCCTGGCAGTCTCCCTGCTGCCTCCGCGGTCTTCTTCCCCACCATGGACCCTGGGAACCGCCTGCAGCAGTGCAGCACCACCCTACAGGCCCTGCTTGGTACTACAGGCCTTTATTTCATTTTTGTTTTGAAAAAGCAACTGCCCACTACCATAGCTGTTCCTCCAGCGTTGAGTGTTTATAGGGTTATTCAATCCCCGCCGGGGTCTGGTTTGGTGTTCTTGAATAAATCCTGGTTAATTTCTTAGGTATATGTTTTGTCAGGAAAGTTGACTGTTTCGGGAGTTGTTTCTAGAGGAAATTAGAGGAAGAATTTCTCAAGACATGCAAGCAATCAATACTGTTCCGTAATTACGGCTTGCTTTTAAAATAAGCGTGCAGCTGAAACAAATGGCAGAGATCAAACCACCACTCATTGACATTATAATCAATGTTTAACCTCTGTGTCTCTTTACTTTAGTGTGACATCCTATTACATTGTATTCCTTTGTACTGTGTGTTGCCAGGTCTCCCTCCCGCAGCTCTGCTGGCTCTGTGTAAGCTGGTGACAGAGTCTGAGAGTGGAGAACAGCTGATCAGCAAGGTACGGTCACACCCCGGCACCACGCACTGCCTACTGCTTTCACATCACCCCCATCTACCCCGTGGGGCCTGGGGGATTAGATCATCCTAACCGTCTCTCCTGGCTTCACTGAAAAAGGCTCCATGAGTAGACATGTAGAAATGTACGGACACAGCCCGCATGTATGTGTGTGATTCAATCTACATTCACCTCTCTATCTTTTCCTCAAAGCTTCACCAGGTGCTGGTGCAGCTGCAGTCAGGTGACAAAGATCAGGACTTCTCATTGGTTCCCATCCAAGTGTCTATAAGTGTCCAGCTCTGGAGATTGCCCGGCTGCCACGAGTTCCTGGCCGCTCTCGGTGGGTCTACACTAAGCTACGCTAATTCTGTCTGTTTGTCTCTTACAGACAGAAATAAACGTTGTCGTTGTTGGCTATTAAATTGATTAACGCATTCCTATAAATGATAATCAAAGTGATGCACAGCAACACCCAGCATATCAGGAGCGTCTTTCTTGCTAAACGACACCTTGGCACCGCAGTGGTTACCAGCGAAGGAGAAGGCGAGGATAAGCCCAGCCACCCTTCCCGGTTGATCTACGACCTGCTCTGCCTGCTGTACTTCTATAGCCCTCTAAGCTGTCTTACCCGTGTCTCTCTTAGGATTTGACCTTTGTGAGGTCGGCCAGGAGGAGGTGGTTCTAAAGACCGGGAAGCAAGCGAGCAGGCGTACCATGCACTTTGCGCTCAATTCTCTCCTGGGCTTCTTTGGTGAGGAGGAGAGAAAAAACACGCAAAATAAACGTATTGATTGTGCATCTCCAAATCAAAACGTCAACCTCACTTCTCATCTTTTTGTTGTTTTGTTGTTCTTCAGATGCCTCGGAGCTCCCCAAGCGTCAGAGCATGGACAGCTCCTCCTCCCTGGAGTCCCTGTCGTCCTCCCAGTGCACCACCTCGTCCCAGGCCCAGTCCCTAGCCCCGTCCCTGGGCTGCTACCAGACCCAGCCCCCCTACCCGCCCCCCGTCTACCCGGACACCCTCTCCTGCGACGCCATCTCCGTCTACAGCCTCAGCTCCCTGGCCTCGTCTCTCAGCTTCCTGTCCAGGCCCGAGCCGGCAGGAAGTGACATCATCAGCCAACAGGATCTGGACAGACACCGAGCCGGAGGAGCGGGAGTGGGAGGAGGTCTGCATACGGACGGCCTGTCGCTGGGTCGGCTGGGCGGTCGAGGAGGAGCGACGGGAGGGAAGCAGGGAGGGGAGGACTATGACGGGTTCTCCATTATAAGCAGCGAACCGTTAGGAGGAGCAGGAGCCGGAGGAGGAGGAGGAGGTGGGAGGGACTATGGCACGCTGTCGTTACCTGGGGGACACAGGCACAACAGAGGAGGGGTCGGAAGAGGAGGAGCCACCGTTTCTTCCAGGGGATCTATCAGCACGCCTACGTCACCAGTCAAAGCCCCGCCCATGGCCATACAGATCTCCACCAGCCCCAAGCACGTGCCTGCACTGTAAGTGGCCCTGAAAAGAGACAACAGAAAACAATCCAGACATCGTCAAACCCATCCTGAAACATAATTTCAAGGGTGATCTATTTAAATGCTTGTTTCAGTTAGAATAAAACCACCAGCTTTTTCCAAGCCGAATTATATATACATGCATATATACATTTAAAAGGTGAAAAGACTCCAATTTTGTTTTAATTCCACAGCTTGATATAAAAAACATACATACATTGTTTTAGATTTTTGTTTTATATATGTAATAAATTGTCGAGGTTCAGCCATTTTAATGTCAAGCCCTCATCGTGGCATGTCTCTTCAGTGGCCATCAGTAAACACGCTCCTTTATATCCTCCAGCTCATCGCCGCTCAGAAAAGGCAAGCTGTGTAGCTCCGAGTCGGACCAGTCCAGCACGGAGACGGACAGCACCATCAAGTCCCAGGAGGAGCGGGTCCCGACCGCGCTGCTCGACCCCCAGGAGCTGGCCCAGAAGATCCTCAAGGAGACCCAGAGCCACCTGGAGGCGGTGGACAACCTCCAGAAGCTCAGTAGCACCAGAGGCCCGGCGTGCGTCAGACCCGAGGGGAAGCGGGCCGCCCGGGGGGAGTCTCTCTCCTCCCCCGCCACGGCGCCCTCCTCCCCGTCCCTGACTCCCCCGGGGGGCGCGGGCGGGCGCGGGTTCTGTCCGTCGCTGACCAGTGCGTTCAGCCGGCCCAGCAGCCGAGCCAGCCTGAAGGCCTGCTCCTCGCCTCTGTCGCACTCCTCGCCTCTGTCTGCCTCCTCTCCTCTTTCACCCTCGTCCGCTCCTCCTGCTAAAGGGCCGCCGCCACCGCCTCCGCCGGCCCGGCCGAAGAAAAGCAACCGCTTATCATCGTCGTCGTCGGCGCCGTCGATCTCATCGCTGAAGCCACACTCAGCTCATAACAGCCCGGCTGTCTCTCGCTCTCCCTCTCTCTCCTTCTCCCTCAAAGACCACGCCTACCTTTGCCCTCTGTCTTCTCCTTCTTCCGCGCTTTCGCCAGACCCGGAGCAGCAACGGGCGCAGATGGCCACCTCTAGGTTGCGTACCTCCAACACGTCGCCCTCCTGCTCCTCGGTGGACCTCTCCATCTCCCCGGTGTCTTCCCCCGTGGGCAGCGCCCCGTCCCCGACCTTCTCCCACTACTCGACGGGGTCCTTCTCCGCCTCCCCCAGCCCCACGGCCAACACCCCGAGACGGAGGCACAGCGAGAGGGCCGCGAGCGGGCCGGCGGACGACGACGTCCAATCCATCCGAAACTTGAAGAACTTCTGGGCCAACATGAGCCAGAAGGACGAGGGTCCGAGGCCAGAGCGCGTTCCCGCCGGCGAAGGCGCTAAGAGAATGAGCACGGTTCAACGGGACGTCCTGGGTTTGCTGAGTCTTTCTCCGAGACACGAATGCACAGGTGAGAATCGAACCGCCGGGACACAGGCCTCCGGACAGGGGAGGAAAGCGGAGTCAAAGCCGCCAACTTTATCGACATCTCAAAGTCTGGTCAGGAAGTCTAAGGAAGTCGGATCGACGGTGAACTCTTGTCCCGGAAAACTCCCCTCTGAGAACGGATACAAGGTGATCTCAAGCGGGAAGTTTTTCCCTTCATCTAAGTGTTGATGGTATGTTTGAAATTTGGAGGCCCTTCTTGAAAAGCCAGTATGGATCACTCGCTCTGTGTATCCACTACCAATTGGGAAAGGTCATTGAGAATGATTTGCTCCATGAAATAAGACTGTAAAGACGTATCACACTTATGCTTGTGATGATTGTGCCTTCTTATGTAACTGGAAAGATACTATATATTTGTTGTAAAAAGTGTTAAATATTAGCATTTTACATTTGTTTCTTAACTGAATTAAAAGGGACGTATTCCGAGGCCTTTATAAGCACACTGTTAAGAGACTTTGACAATGCCTGCTGCAGTTTGAGAACGTGTATTGCATTTAGTCAACCCAAATGCTTGCTACATTTGTGTGTTATGATTAACTACTTGGCTCCGGAATTCTTGTTATAAATAATTGATCATGTCAGTTGTGAGTTATTTTGTAAATTAAAGCATTTTCCATTTGTATAACAAGTTTTGTATGTGCAAATAAATGATGAACATTTTACATTATTGGACTGCGTGTCAGCATTTGAAAAATTTGAAATCGTGTCACATTCCACTACACATTATATCAATGGTATTATTAATGTTTTGAGGGTGTGTGTTTGTGTGTTGTGTGTGTGTGTGTGTGTGTGTGTGTGTGTGTGTGTGTGTGTGTGTGTGTGTGTGTGTGTGTGTGTGTGTGTGTGTGTGTGTGTGTGGAGGGGCGTGGGGAGGATGTGTGACATCGGGACCATGAGTGAAGAGACTGTGGCAGGTACCAGACCGTGTCAGGGTCCACGAGCCAATGAAATCATCTCGATAGGCGGGGCAAACTTGTTGATAATTCCGTTTGACGTTGCCCCCAACTGCGCAGCCGCAGCCTGGGAACGAAGATGGTGCTCGTCAAGGAATAGTGAGTTAAAGTATTTAATGCAATTTGTCGACGTATTTAGACTGACATTATACAATCACACATGTTTCCTTTCCGTGGTTAAAATTCGCTATTTTAATTGTGTATTTAATCTGTGTTTCGGTGTTTTGCACGCTCCTAAAGACAGTCTGTAAGGAGACTGATTTGAGCTGGGTGGATCAGAAGACGATAGGCAGGCACCGGTCCGTTTAGGCGTTGCTAGTCTTAGCTAGTTTATTGCAACGGGTGGATGTAATGATTTGTACAACATAAACTACAAGATGAATAACACTGCTGATATGATGCACTTATATGTAGATGCTTGCTATTCCCCGTGTCGGGAGTCCTTCTGCCTCGGATGTCTCCCTGTAAGCTTGTTGTCTCGTGAGTTCCAGATTAAGGGTCCATCCTCACTGGATTTACAGTTCCCTAGCCGCTAGCTGCAGTGCTATCCGGCTAGCCTCCAAGGTGCTAGCCCCTATTGGACTTGCATCTATGGGACTCTGTCCCATGGTGCTAACCTCCATAGCATCGACCCACCCAGGCAGGTAGCGGACAGCAGTACCGTTAGGACCGCCTGACGCACGTCAGCACTGTGGGCTAACCTCAACCAAGCTGCGTTACATTGACGTTACCGTCCCCAGGCGGGTGCTTCTCTGTTGAATTCATTGGGGCTAAACGAAGTCGAGTATTTATCAGTCGAGCTGATTAAAGTGTCGTCTTCTAGATTAAAAATTTGATGCATTGAAACGGAAATGGTGATCATCGATAATGGCATATTACTGATGGCTAGTTGGTTATCAAATTAATATAATCGTCCTTGTTGGTAGCCTTGCTTGCTGTCATTCTGGCAACCGTTTTAAGTCATATTTGTGTTTCTCTCACCAGGTTCAACCTTAAGCAAAAGTTGCATTCATACTGCCTGTGATGCATTGTTACTAATACATTAGTTGATTTTCTTAGTTGTTATACCTCTTTAGTAACACATTAAATTCCCAAAAGCCCTCTCTGCATTTCACTGGATTTACTTTATATAAGAACACACGGATCATATCATTCATTGATACATTAAATGTTGCATTATATTTAATTAAAGTCGGCTGAAATTGGTATGGAATAGTATCATTGATTTTCTTCCTATTGTTTCTGGATTGGGATATTCTAGAACCGTCTTTCAATTACAGTAATGTTTGTTACATACTGCCTATACAAGAGTTTCCCAACCTTTTTTGGCCCATGCTATTATAGCTCTGATAAGCCTAACTCTGAAAATGTTTGCAACCCCAACTTTAACTTTGGTGTATGTCCCAACCCCAAGGTTTGGAACCACTTTACACGTTTCTAGTAGTGTTCATTTCTAGTGGTGTTCATTGGTCTTACCAACTTAACATTGCCATGGTAACATACCTGGATATTTTACAACCTTCTTTCAATTCCGATACTGAATGTTACTTACTGATTGATGCGTGAACTGGCACTTATCATTTCACCTTGACAGTGATGAAACAAAGTTAGCCTCGTGTCACAACTAGAATGTTTGTCTGCATCCACTTATCCCCCGGAGACAATCCAGATATTCCGGTTTTGTGTTTCGTAATAGATGTCAGTCTGGGCTGGGCCAGGCAGACTTTGATTTCACATTTGGGAATATTGGTTCAAATAACTCAGATTAGCCAATCAAGGGGAAATAAATAACTGGCGCACTTGCTCTCTTGATACTGATACGTAACTGAAATTCGTCTGAAGTAAATCAAAACAACATCGCTGGTGTATGGTGTGTTTCATAAAAAAGTTTTAATTGCTCTGTAGATTGCTACACATTCTTTGGCCACGGCCATTGTTTTGAAATAGTGCAGACCGAATGCTCCTGGTTCTTCGTGAACTAAGGATGAACCGTCATTCATTAAAGCCAAACATTTGAAAAAAAAGAATAGAATGAGTCTATAATCCTATGTTTATCAACGGAATACATCACATTTAAAAACTAATGGAAATGTACTATTTGTCTATCTCCAGTCCAATCAGACAACATAGAGTTGTATCATGTTAGAACTATTTGATGTTTGTTTTAACTTGTCCTGTCGCTCTCTCTGCGCTCCACCCGTCTCCGTGCCCTGCTCCTCCCAGCCGCGTGGTGCTACCTGTTTCTGTGGAAGAGGTGAGCACTAACAGGGGACAGCGTTTGAAAGGGAATTTTGAAGAGCATTTTAATATCAAAACCGATCTGCAATGTTTAATTTGTATTTTAGTCCTGTGTTGAATCCGTTCCTCAAAGTAATGCTCAGGCCATATAAAGGGCGGTGTGCTAAAAAAAACGATGCCAGCCCAAGTATCTTTTATATTTTTCAATATGGAATATAAAGGTTAAATCACAATTCCAGCAAGAAGGCAAACATAGCCTGAGACCTCACGGGGTTAAAGGGCCCATATCTTACCCCCAATCTGATTGGACAGTTTAAGACGTCACAAGTAAGACTATCTAACCAGGTTGGATGGATGAACTCCAGCCTCAGTTGATGCATGAAGGGGATCAGAGTTGTTTAGATACTACCCTTGTAAATCAATTATAGTCAACGTTTTATTTACGGCATTGTATTTAGTGTAGCGTAAAACAAATCTGTCCTATTTTTTTGTTCAATCTTTGTTTACAAGGTAAAACACACAAAAAAGAACACAAAATTGTTCAGGAACCCTTCTTAGCTCATGTATTGGTTTTTAGCAGTTTCATCAACTGTACCCCCCTCCCAAACCACACCACTCCTCTCGCACCACTTGATAAACTGCTGACCTTGCATTTAATGACGCAAACAATCAACATCTCTTATCCTTTTTGCAGCAAAACCGCTATGCTGCCTACGGAACAGAAACCAAACCTCTGCCTCTAGACACATTTTTGGTCATGTTTTATTGTTGACCAAGACCATTACGTCTTTCTACTGCCATAACATTTCTCCTGAAAGGCTTCCTCTCACTCTCCAACTTTCTCTCCTTTTTTTCTTTCTTTTTCTCTCACTTGCTCTCTTCTTTGGCCCTGTTCCACTCTTTCTCTCTCTTTGTCTTTCTTTCTCTTTTTCTTAATCTGTCTTTCTCGTTCTCTCTCCCTCCTGCCATCCCTCTCCCGGCTCCTTCCATCTTGTTCAGTACCAAGTGGGGCAGCTGTACTCTGTGGCTGAGGCCAGCAAGAACGAGACGGGAGGCGGGGAGGGCATCGAGGTGCTGAAGAATGAACCGTATGAGGCGGAGGGGGGAGAGAAGGGACAATTCACGCACAAGATCTACCATCTGAAGAGGTAGGCTCTGCAAGGGACGGACACTCCTGCGTTTCTGTTGGATTTCTTCAACACATCATCCGATCATTCAGCAAAAGCTGATGGACTGCTTAAACTTCCTCGTACACTTGTTGTCTACCTTATGTTGTGAATAATGTTTACCTGCCTAGATTGATATCGATATCGGTTGATAATTCAGTTTTGATACATTTTCAAAAGTGGATGTGTTCAGCAATAGCAAATCACCTGCTTCAAATACTTTATCTCAAGCGATGTTGAAACGACGGTATCGGTATCAAACAGGCGTCCGGTTGCCAGACGGCGGAGAAGCCATGAATGGGCCCATGAATTAATCAGGGCATGGTCCGCCAGGGAACCCTTGTTATGAATGTCTTGAATTAATCATCGCAACGACTTCGACTGATTGACAGTGTGGTGTCTCTGTTCCGTAGTAAAGTCCCGGGGTTTGTGAAATACATTGCCCCAGAGGGAGCACTGACTTTCCATGAAAAAGCCTGGAATTCTTATCCGTACTGTCGCACCAGTGAGTAACCACGTCTTAGTTTAGTTTACGAATTGATGCTGAATATAGCTTGTACATCTTGTGTAATGTAAATATCGATCCTGACGTGGATTTCTCTCCTGTTTTGTTTATTTCGGCTTCTTTTCCTGCAGTTGTGACGGTGAGTTGTACACTTTATTTTGTTTTTGCAAGAGCCTAATAGACTACACAAAAAAAAGCGTTTATTCTTGGTCAAAGCTCTGTGGTGTCGTCCCTTGGTTGTAAGCTACCTTCCCAGCTAGTTAGCGGCGAGCTGAAAATAGATGAGGGCAAAGCATCGAACCACTGGCGATGTTGTTTCAGTCCAAACGTGTAATTGGTTGAGTGGTTTAGCTGTGGGATTTAAATACTCCTCTCAGTACTCTTCATTCATGGAAATCTTTAACTTGAGGTTCAATTGGCTGAGTGTAAGTGCATCTTATGACGTAACAAAGTTGTAGCTAGTTGCCCTTATCAACGGCTTCAATTTAGTGAGATCATCTTTTATATTACTAAACTAGTGATGCACTGATTTATTCGGTCACCGATCATTATCGGCCTATTCAAAAAAATATTTTGCAAAATACCCACCGTCATTATGTTCTATCAGACACAATTAAGGTTAGTCCTGCTTTAACATAATTCATCTTTAAATTGCCCTGACACACAATTAAGGTAGCCTTTACGTAATCAAAGCCGTACAGCTGTTTTGCTGATCTCGGTTATAGGATGCAATAACCAGCCTCTATCTCACTGGGCTTCACTGTATATAATATATTTTATTGATGTTTGGCAATGATACGACCAAGACAACTGGTCGTATCATTGTTTTGACCAAAACAACTTGTTTTGGTGGAAAGCTCCATGCAAAACTCTTTTAATAAATCCCACAAAATAATAATTAAAAATGATGTTGTTGATTAACAGTTGCATGGGCTAGTGTTGCAAAACTGAATGATATATGTAGTCTTTTTTGCAAATAAAAATAAGGATGTGATTGTAGAGGGAGGTATGACTTCTGTCGCTGCAGAAGGTCTTTAAGGTCTTTGTAATCATAAACTGAATGAGCTATATTTCCCTACCAAATGTCTATTTCCAACTTGGTTAACCACTACTCGTCCCGAGTGACATGCCGCCTTTAAAGTAATAGCTCATGTGCAACGTGGTAATAGGTCTTCACCACATTACAGGAGGCAAAAAGTACAAATATTTTGCCTTTCCCAGGTAATTATTTCCGATTGCACCATTTTCATAAACAACCCGGACACGCGCAGTAAAATCAGTAGAGGTCTGGAAACAGTTAAGCTGTCTGTTTCTGTCCGCATTGATACGTTTGAGCGTATCTTAGGCAAAACTTTAACATTTGGTTTAAGTTGAGTTAAATTGGTGTCTGGTGTGCATTATACATATTTTATATTATATTATTAATATTTAATATCCATTTCCCTAATGATGAGCAAACAATGATCATCATCAGAAACTTAACATTCATGTTTTTCTCTATTGAAATAAAATCAATGTTCGGTAAAGGATCAGCTGATTACACAAAGATCATGGATCAGTATCGGCCTATTAATAACCTGATCGATACATCCCTATTACATACCTTAATTTCCCTCTACATGGCAAAAAATGTTTTTTGAGGAAAGGGATCGTTCTTGATGTATAGTAAAATGTTTTTTTTCTTCATCCTCAGAATGAGTACATGAAGGATGACTTCATGATAAAGATTGAGACTTGGCATAAACCTGACATGGGCACAGTAGAAAATGTAAGTCACCTGACACTTCGTCCCCTGAGCTAAGGGAACAACCATGGGATCTGTTGGGGAATCATCATCACATTTCTTGTGCGTTTTGTATTGGTGCATATCTTTTAACCAGGAAGAGTCCATGGCCGATGGACTTTTCTGTATATTTTCTGTTAAATTTGACCAGGTCCTTCATCCTCTGCATCATAACTTCCTGTTGGATTTCTTATATCAATTAGAAGTTATTAGTATTATTATTGTGGATATATAAGTCTTTAACAGGGTCATATTTTACAATTTCTCATGTTGATGCCCAATGATTTACGTGGCTCCATGATTTACATGGTTCATCTATTTATGAATTATCCAGTTGTGACATCACAATGTGGGAGTGTCCAACCCGACTGTATCTGAGTGGAAATTCCCACTTTTGAGGTCACAAAAAGATAGACTTTTGAATTGGCTTGTCATGGTTCATCAAAATGACATCTAGTGGCCAAAGGGGAGCACTTAAATCACTGGTTTCTTAATTGCTCTTATTCTGTGCCAGGTCCATGACTTGAATGACATTGATTGGAAGGATGTGGAGGTCGTCCCTATAGATATTGCAGATGGAGAGGATGTGGCCGCTGCGGTAAGTCTTACTGCTATACAAGGAAAACGTGTAATGCATTTTCCAAGCTATTTCATAATTTATTCACACAAGTTATAAATCCAGTGCCACAATACAAAGGATGTGAATGTCATTATAATGATATAAATCCAAAAGGAAAATGTGCATATTAAGTTAGCATAGTAGAAGCGCATACACATATAATAACAGGCATAAATATAGTGTTGGGGGCGCCAAGCAATAAATTAGTTTGGTTCATAGCTAGCATAATAACTAGCACAAGAGCTAGCCTATGATGCTCTCTGACCTTTTGTTGAGGATTTACAACCCCAATGATGGAGTTCACCTCTAGCTGACCAGTTACTGTTGTGGATCAGTAGTACCACGTCTCCCCTGTGTGGTCGAGGATGGCTCCTTCATGCTGGCTTGTTTGGTAGATAAGACCTCGTTTTTGTAATGCGGCAGTTTTGAATTCACTACTCTACTGCATCTCCATGTGAATGCAAGTTTCTGATTTAATTTGGAGCTATTATCGAAGTGGCTCTGCCAAAATCCCCAAATCTAGATAAGATTGTCCTTATTGTGGCTAGTCATATAAGTGGTTAAGGTGCACACACGCACGCACGCACGCACGCACGCACACACACACACACACGTGAATTATTCTAGATCAGCTGTCTTTACTCATCTTCTCTCGTAGCCATTTGCTGTGGGCAGGATGATGAAGATGGATCATACTTATTTGGGGGGGATTTGATAACGTTGGTAGACCCATCCTACTTGGCCATGTGAATTGCTTTAGAGTCTGAAAGGAGGCAGTAGGGCAATCCCCTCTACGTGGGGGCCGCAGCGTTTCTGCCTGGACCTTAATGACTTAAGGGGATCAGGGTTGGAACCAAGCCTAATCTGAAGGTCCATCTGCTGTGGAGGCCCAGCGCTACCTACACCGCAGGGCTGCTGGATTAAAACAGCACACAGTCCCGTGCTGCGGTTAGGGGCCTTTGGGTTATGACACTCACTCTCTTACTCCCTCACTCAGTGTCTGGGGAGCCTTAGAATTAATTCCAGAATCTGATACAAAGATCAGTTCATCCATCATATCTCAGGGGTGGTAGGGAATGGGATTTTGCACAACCAACCTCAGGTTTAAAACATTTGATGGCGGTTCCATTCCATCACCTTATAGTACTCCAGGCTTCGCCACCTGGTTCTTCAGTAAGGTCACTCTGTGTTGATGTTTCTCTTGAACTCTTTAGGACTACAAGCCGGATGAGGATCCATCGCTGTTTCATTCAGAGAAGACTGGCAGAGGTCCTCTGAGTCCGGACTGGAAGGTACACACTTTTAATATTGAGTGTAGTGCGTGTATTTTAAAATCCATTTTTCCTCCACTCAGTGAGCTCATGTTTGTGAATCTTTCATGTCTTTATTATTAACTTTTGGATTTGTTTTTACCTTATACAGAATGAGCTGAAAGCTGACTGTCCTAACATGTGTGCATACAAACTGGTCACGGTCAAGTTCAAGTGGTGGGGTCTGTCAACCAAAGTGGAGCACTTCATCCATAAGGTTAGCCTTGATACCTTTGCTGCCAACGAATGACTAACCTATGCTAACCCTAACGCAAACTAACCTATGCTAAAAAGGGTTAACCAATGCTGATAAACGATAGAAGCCAAAGGCAAGCCACAGAGACGGTTATGGCATTCTAGGAGGAGACAAAGTTGAGCTAACACCTTCATCACACAGCAGTGCAAATTGTATGATTATACAATTTGAAGAAAGCAGCCAGACTAAGTTAGATTTGAAAGTAACACAAAAAAACGCATATGTATTACTCACTCCATCTCTAGAGGTAAACAACCCCCGTTTTACCCAAACCCCAAAAGGGTGTGCAGTAAAGCATTTTAGCCGGAAATAGACCGTTTTATAGCGAATAAGAACAACCAAGACCTATTCACCAACAAAACGTTTCATCCCTTTACTTACCCTTTTACAGCAAGAGAAGCGCATCTTTACCAACTTCCACCGCCAGCTGTTCTGCTGGATCGACAAGTGGATAGGGCTGAACATGGAGGACATCCGGCGGATGGAGGAGGAGACCCAGAGAGAGCTGGACGAGGTAACCCATGAACCCCATCCCCTAGACACACAGTACAGCTCAGCCCCAGGGCGGCCCATGAACCCCATCCCCTAGACACACAGTACAGCTCAGCCCCAGGGTGGCCCATAAACCCCATCCCCTAGACACACAGTACAGCTCAGCCCCAGGGTGGCCCATGAACCCCATCCCCTAGACACACAGTACAGCTCAGCCCCAGGGCGGCCCATGGGAGACCTGTGTGACCGGATGTCCCACGGGGGCAGGGTACGCTGGGAGCGGACGGCTAAAGAGAGAATATCTGTGACGGAAGTGTTGATGATGACCGTGGTCGGTGATGAGGGCGTTGGCTGTGAAGGGTCGTGACGTGCTTGTTTTTACACCAGATGCGTCCCAAGGGAGATGTGCGGGGCACCACGGCAACAGAAGAGTAGGTTACTCTAGAGAGGCTGGAGACAGGCTGAGTAAGTCTAACGGAATCCAAAGAGAGCGTGAAACGCTGGCATGATCCGGAGCCATTTTCATTCTCCCTTCATCCTCCTCATCGTCTCTTTTATCTGCCTGCCGGGCTTCTCACTCGACTTGCCCGAGTCTTTTCATGTTTGTGTTTGGGATAACCTTTTTTGACTTTCATTCCTTGGTGCTGTATATGTCTCAATATCATTTTCCCATTCTTTCTCTCCTTCATAATTTTTTCATCCAGTAACTTCTACTCATCATTTTGCATGTTCTTACCTTGTGTTCATAATCTTTGCACGTTTGTTATTTTCCATAACAAGTAGGGATGCACTGATAAATCACCAAAATAAATGATTTTGTAGTAGAAGGCATGAAAATGGCTGTCACTGGGCTGTTGCATTGTGCTATTTCATGCTAACTGTTCATGACTTCAATATAGGTATCGACCAACAAGTATTATGTCAGTGTATCCCTAGTTGAAACCTTTGCATATTGGCCTTTCTTTTTGTCCTCGTCTTTTAACATTTATCTTGGAATTCCTTACAGTGACCAACATTCTCTGTCTTTTCTTCAAACTTTTCATCAAATTCAAAAGTTATTCATTCTTTTTTGTGGCTCTTTTACAAATAAGCGTTGAACCATGTCTTCTCTTTTTCTGAAGCCCAACATTTTTCTTTACTTTTTCTTTATTTTAGCTTCGCAAGGTGGGTCCGATCCGAGGCATGAGTGCTGCTCACGAGCAATGAGGCCAAACAACCCTCCAACCCCACCATGACGACGTCGTCGGAGACGCACCCAATCGGAGCAGGACGTGGGCCCGGGCCTCGCTCTGCCGCCTGTCACCCTTCTCACATGATTCATTCGGGGGTTTGACCACATTGGTAAAACAGTACTGTACAGATTCTACTCAAATCATTAGCCTCCCCATAACTCTGAAAAATAATACAGTTTTGCAGAATTATTTAAACAAAAAAAGGAGGAGAAAAAGGAAACTTTTTGCACAGAATGCAAATTGCCTGATATTGAATTATCGTCTGGTTTATGGAAATGGTTTTATTGTTTTTATTCAAGTGTCTCAATCCTGGGCATGAATTATGAGATTCCCTGATATTTTCCCTTGTAGTATGGATATTTCCTTTTACCTCTGTAAATCTCCACTAAATTCACCATACCTTTCCTCCTCCTTTAGAAAAAAGAAATTCCCCTTATCTCACCGTCCACTCTATCTGGCTGTTGATTGGATCCTTTTTCTTTTTTAAAGAAACATTGTAAGAAACTGCAAAGACTAATAGTGTATATAATGGTGTATGTATTTTAGTCTCTACAAGAAAATTTGTGCTAAAGCCTGAATTAATAAGTTAATCACTATTGGTTTTTAACCATGCCTCCACACACACACACACACACACACATTCAACACTTCAGCTATCAAGTGCATGTGGGAAACGACAACAACTGACCGTTTTGGTTTCTTTGGCAAGAGTGTCCCATTGTTACTGTTTAGCCTAATAGCGTTGACTCTGTTGACTTAAGAGATGGATAAGTGTCCTCCTGGATCTTTGTAGAAGGTGTGTGTGTGTGTGTGTGTGTGTGATAGACAGACAATCTATGTGCTCTTCTGTTTTTCATGACCTGCCTTCGACTTTTTTAAGATCGCGGAGGTAGGATAGTGTATTGTACGTGGTTCGAGTCTCTCCCCTCTGACCTCCCCACTTCCGCAGCCTACCTGTAATGCATCCTTGAGCAAGATACCCTAACTCCATACCTGGCCATTTAATAACCCGATATAAATAATTCATTAGATAATAACCTCTGCTATGTGACTCGATGGTTAATGGTTAAAGTAATAATCTCGAAGATTTTCATGTACATAAATATCTGTTAAGTCACTATCGCTGAATGAGGTAATACTTAGCCCAACTGATGAAAGCCCTTGCATTTGCAGTATTATCAGCGTTACCCACTAGAAGTCAGTGGCGACATTCCCGGGAAAAATCACAAGCGGTGCACAGTGGCGCAACATACTCGCCCTTCAATTCAAAGTAAAACCCTTGCCACTAAACCAGCTGACTGAACTCCCAGATGCAATACTGTTTGTATCTCTGGGAAGTGAGGCAGTAACACTGGGAAGGTAGGCGGTAATAAACAATTACCACCATAGGTGCCGCCAAAGGGAATAAAACGGAAATCTTTGAGATTGCTACTTTAAGAATTTCAACTTGGTGTGATTGGTCTTCTGCTAAAAGGTCACCTTTTGCCAGACTTATTCTTTATGCTGCTCCCTGTCAAACTGTCCTCACACTGTTGTGGTACGGAATCTCACCGTGGCAAGGGCTAAACCCAGTTGTGTCTGTGTTTGTGTGTGAGAGATCTTTTCCCTTTTTATAATGCCTTTCACTTTATGACTGACTGAACATTAGCAGATCCACATAGCAGGTTACAGTTAACGATAGTTTCTGTTTGATGCAAGTCATCTCTGTTCGGCATGAGTATACTTATGGATAATTTCAGATACAACCTTTTTATTTTGGGAGGAATTGAATTAATAATGAGGTTGGCATTAGAGTGTTGACATCTTGAGGATGTAGTTCAGAGTTCTTTCAACTCTGTTCTTTCATAAAAATGTAAATGGATGGTACTTATTCACTGTAGTTAGTATCTGGTATCTTTGGCCCTTGTCTTGATCTGCCACTAGGGGGCAGCTTCCCTCGAAACAAGTTAATGAATTAATTTGGCCATCCTGGGTTCTGTTAAATAGCTTCAGAGCAAAGGCTTCGTTCAATCATGTCTGTATTTAGCTTGAGGTTTGGTGACGATGACGGTTGCACTATAGTGATTTTCGTTTTATAAATCTGTTCTATATTTTCATGAGCTTTGGTGTTTGAGATGCGATGGAAAACATTATTTCTTTAGAGACATGACAAACCAACCAGTTATTTTTTGCCTGACTAGAAGCCTATAATAAATTAGAAGAAGCATCGTACTATAATGTAGATAGAAGATCCATTCTACCAATTAACAATGGAAATGTACTTGGATTCATATTCCTAAGCTAAAACGTAAGGCATTTAGCAGATCTAGTCATTTTCTACATTGAAGTAGTAACTTCTATAGTTATATTAATGACCCTCGATGACGCGTGCTATTCCTCGTTAAAGACGGAGCATGACTACGCACTGCTTCACAAGCCACAGTTTTCACGTTACCTCTCCCCGCTCCTGGGTCTACTGCGTCATTTAGGAAGTGCATGTGTCCAACTAAACGTTTTTTTTTTTATAAATGCAAGACAACCCGAGCAGTCCAATTTTATATCGTAAGAAAAACGAGCATGGGGCATTTCATTGACGCACAGCAAATGACCTGGATGAAAGAACACGGTGTTGTCATGGTAACAACTCAAGGCGTGGATCGGTTTTGCTTAGTGTTCTGTTTTTTTTATGCAAGTATTTTCTATCTATATTTGTTATTCACGATCATTTTACGTTCTCATCATTGCAAAGCTAGAGAAATTGTTATTTTTTAAATGGAGCTTTCAAAAGTGTGACTGGGTTTTTGAAATGAATAAAGGAACTTATTATGGGATAGGACTGTCAATGATGCCAGATAGGTCGACTGTGGGGTGAGGTTTAAAGGCTACAAGGAACATGTTTATTCCATAACACTGTATCTTAATAATCATGTCAAAGCATTTGCAAAGGCTACTGTTTCTTTAATGTATTTATTTTGTTTGTTTATTCGTGTTTCTCTTTTAATTTCAAGACAAAGATTCACAATGCACTCTATTTTCTCTTTCATTAAAAGATGAATTTCAGGGGAATAGGTAGTGAATGTATAACTCTTAGTCGTTTGTCTTATTTTCACAGTACTCATGATGTGACTCAAGGTCTAGATAATGGAGCATAATAGAATATCTAATACATTTGAACAAATAAAAAAATGTTTTGTTTATTCCGCTCAAGTATTCTCCAATCTTTCATTTGCAATTATATGGGGAATAAAAATGGCTTTGGGTTAAATAACTCGCATAATATTAATATGTTCATTTCAAATTATGAGAGCATAGCTCTCATAATTTTAGCATAGCTCGCATAGCTCTCAATATTTTCGGCATAGCTTATAAATTATTTGTTGAAGTTTGTTGAATCTTAAATTGTGTTGGTCATCCATTGAAAAAATCTAATTATAAGTATTATATCTTAATTAATCTTATTGTCTAAGTAATTATAATGGATTGAATTTATATAGCGCCAGTAATTGCTGCTCAAATTATAAATATAGTTGTCCGATTGGCTCTTGGGAAAACATGAATGGCCACGAAAAGTTGTAGTTGTGTTACTTATGTTTTTGTAGCTTGTAGTTTGTAGTGTTGGAGTATATGTATGTTTTCCATTACTGTAGGAGTTAATCGTTAAACCTTTAAGATGCGTCCTAGTGTAAAGTGAAAAGCATCACTATCATCGCGCAGTCTGTTCAAGCAAGTCGATTTTGAATTGAAACATGATTAAGCCATTGGATACTGCCTCTCTTGGGACAACAAGCGCATGTACACAACTCCTTAAAATGACGGGGGGTCGGGGGAGTTCGAGCTACATATAGGATGTAGTGCGCATGTGCAAACATTTACCCAGGTAAACCCCACCACCATGGCGGCGCGAGGCCATGTGCAGGATCCGAACGACAGGAGACTCAGACCGATATACGGTAGGGTTTCAATGGGAAATAATACCTACGCGTACTGTGTAGCTGTGCATTAACCCTCACATCGCATGTAGTCGTGCGTGCTTTTTCCAGCACGAGGTTTAGTTCATGGAAACACTGCGGCCCATGAAGTCGCAGCCCCGAACATTGTTGCCCGCAGCGCCGGATGACAGTGCACCTTATCTCAGTGTCATGCGGTGACCTCTCCCTAATTTATACTTTAACTCCTCGTACTTGTATTCCATCGACTGGCGTGGTCCTTGGACGGCGGTCTTCTGATGAGTTGGTGTCTGACGTTTAGGAGAATGCAGAGTGTGCTTTCTGTGCTAATGCTAGCCCTTTGACAGCTAGCTAGCCGTCTATAACAATGTGTTAGCAGGACCCAGTATAGACATGCTGCACTTGGTATGCTTTAAACATGCTTTGTGCTATTTAGATGCATGGTTGCAATCTGGTGCTTCTCTGCGATGTACCAGCGGGGTGAACATTAAACTAGTGTGTCGGTAGCATTTGCTGCATACTTCTGAGTAGAAGATGCTAGCAGCTACCTCAGCCTAGTAATGTATGGGATCACTGGCTTGCCCTATGTGACTTCATTCTTCACGTTGTCCACTAGAGATGAATAAAGCAGTAAAGCAAATCTTTGAGTTCCTGCTTTTTGGTTAACGGCGTTTTGGTAACATCTTTGTCTTCAGGGTCTGCGATTTTCTTGTCTGTACTTTATACATGTGTTATATGCAGTCTTAAGGTCACTGTCCATATGACGCCTTTCTTTCACCCTGAAAAGTGTCATGAGTCTTCGTGTGGTGTGGGGCCAGTGCTAAAATGGTATCATCTATTGGGTGGCAATAGACACGTTGCTCTGCATACGTGTTTTTGTTAAATGCAAAAGATCCCAAAGGTCAATACACTTATTCAAATATTTCATCAAGCTTGAATTTTTGAATCAGACCTGCTTCATTATAGGGCGCCATATCTGATGGTCCGTCCTTAATTACTAAACACATGTTCTCGTTTATTTACTATTGTGCTTCGTGTCAGTTATCACAGGTCACGAAAGTGTCAAGTTTACTGGAGAGAATAGACATGACCACAATGTACTGTCTAGTGCAGTTAAATTTGGCTGCCAGCTGTCTGTGTGTGTGGGGGTGTGTGTGTGTGTGTGTCGTAGGGGGTGTCTTCAGAACTAACAGGACAAATATGACCAGGCGCTCTGGGACAGACCTAATTATACTATTTAACAGAAACATGGAACAGGCATTCAGTCATCATGAATGCTGTATCAATTGTATGGCTTTTTAATAACGTCTAATGACTCCTGATATTCACAATATTGTCCATGCGTTCGGTTTTCCCCTAGATTACCTCGATAATGGCAACAATAAGATGGCCATTCAGCAGGCTGACAAACTGCTGAAGAAACACAAGGACTTGCATTGTGCAAAGGTAAATTGTTAAGATGAATACTCTTGAAGAAGCCAGAGGGTTCATTTATTTGAATAATTAATAGGATATTGTTTTGCTCAATTTATTTTTAGTTTAGCCAGCTAAATATTCATTGCTCTTAACAACGCCACATTAATACTGTGGTGTTAACCATTAGTTAAGCAACCCTGGTTAATGAAAAGATGCTTTAAAATAATTCGAGACCAACAAGAGACTAGATTCGTCTAGTTTGGTCCCTTTTGAGATGTGGCAAAATCCTATACAGATCCTTTTCTAGAACTATGCCACACCAGTGTATTTGAACTTGTTTCCATATGTCCTTAGGATAAACCATGATCTGATTATCAGTTAATTGTATAAAATAGGGGAACAGCTTTCCTTATGATATAGAAATGGTTGTTTCTGCATTTAGTATAAAGTGTAATCTGAATCTGTTTTCTCAAGGTCCTGAAGGCCATCGGTTTGCAGCGAACTGGGAAGCAGGATGAGGCTTTTATTTTGGCACAGGAAGTGGCAACGCTGGAGCCCACCGATGACAACTCCTTGCAGGCTCTGACCATATTGTACAGGGAGATGCACCGACGTGAGTCACACCACAGTATCGTGAGCACACACTTCAGTTGTGCTCACTGTAGTTGTAGTTTTCTTTAGCAAGGAATAAACAACAACAATGATGATGTACTCCGGCAGTAATAAGCAACCCTGGCTCTGCCTTGGCCACATATACCTCAGTTACCGACAGTAATCAGATATGAGTTACTTTCATCTATAACATTGTTTTCTGCTGGATTTATTGCTCATTGATGCGGATCGGTTACTTTCATCTATAACACAATGGCAGAGGCGTCACGTTATTGCAAATTATGGACAACCCTGAAATGTTATTGACGATTCCAAATCAAGTATTCAACAATGTTATAATGGCGATAAATGTATAGTTTAAATAATGTATAAATAATGTTAACCTCAGCTGTCAGTAATGTTTCCATGCAATCTTTGCATCTACATTTCCGCTGACCTTATTGTGAATACTTTGTAGACATATTTTCCGTAAATGTATGATGATGGTCCCAGGGTGCAGTACCTCTCATCAACGTGTTGTGCTTTGTCCGGTTTCAGCCGAGCTGGTCACCAAGCTGTACGAGGCGGCGGTGAAGAAGGTCCCCCTCAGTGAGGAGTACCACTCACACCTCTTCATGGCCTACGCCCGCGTGGGGGAGTACAAGAAAATGCAGCAGGTTTGACCGGCATCTCCCAAAAGCCTCCCCATGTGTTGATACACTGTTTTGAAAGGGATCCCTTGGGCTTAACCGCCTAGGAGGTGGAGCTCAACGTGTGGTCTGTTTGGTCTGTGTGTGGTGTGTTTGGTTGGTGTGTGTTCTGGGTTACCAAGTGTGTAATACCAGCTAGCTGAAGGCAGTCTATATTACCTAGTTCATTTATCGATTTTGATTCCACACTAAATGCCAATCTGCATTCTTCTCCTTTTCTTTTTACAGGCAGGAATGGCTCTCTACAAGATCGTCCCCAAGAACCCTTACTACTTCTGGTCCGTGATGAGTCTGGTGATGCAGGTCAGTGCAGGCTTCCATCCTGTGGAAACAAAGCCGACGTTCGTCAACACTGTTGACTATTCATAGTCTAACGTGTGTCTGTGTGTGCGTGTGTGTTCAGGCCATCTCGGCCCAGGATGAGAAGCTGGCCCAGACCATGTTCCTCCCCCTGGCCGAACGCATGGTGGAGAAGATGGTGAAGGAGGAGAAGATAGAAGCAGAGGCTGAGGTGAGAAATTGGCCATTTTGACATCAATAATGCTAAACGTTATAGAGCCAATTACTTTATCAACAGGGTGATTGGCCGATCCATCATACGTCCTGGGAGGGCCCTCTCACCTGTGATGTCACAGCAGATCGATTTTTGAAATCTCTTCTAATGACACACCTGGTGGTATAATGGGGGCCGCAATGTCTGTCGTGTCCATTGGAAACGTTAGTCTTCTAAAGACACTTGGAGTGGGATGGCGATGTGGGGCTTATGATTATTATTATTATTGTTACAATAGATGTGTCTGTGTTGTTGTTGTGTGGCTTCAGGTGCAGCTGTACTTTATGATACTGGAGCGGTTGGGGAAATGTGAAGAGGCCCTCGAAGTGATCAGGGGCCCTCTTGGTGGTAGGCGCGTGTGTGTGTGAGCGTGTGTCTTGTGTGTGTGTGTGTGAGCGTGTGTCTGTGTGTGTGTGTGTGAGCGTGTGTCTGTGTGTGAGCGTGCATCATTATGGGTGCACTACAGTAGAGTCTGACCATGCCACGCTGTGTTTCTGTATCCCCCCCGTAGAGAAACTGACCAGTGAGTTACAGAGCAGAGAAAGCAAGTGTATGATGCTGTACCAGCGACTACAGCGTTGGCCAGAGGGCAATGCCCTGGCCAGCAAGCTGCTGCTCAAAAAGTAGGAACCCCCCACGCCCTTATTAGGCTGTACCGCTCATCTTCATGCTTGCGTTTCATCTGCTTCCTGCTGCCCTTGTTTGGCTTTACTAGTGTTTTCTGCTCCTGTGTCGTTTTAGCCCTGATGATTGGCAGTTCTATTCTTGTTACTTTGACTCCCTCTTCCACCTGATTGACCAATTGTGGAGCCCGCCGGAGGAAGGAGAACAGTGAGTAGCAGAGGAGGGGGAGGGATTTCATTTAGCTTAATGTTTTAGAAACTTTCCCGAATTTGGTTATTTTGAGGTAATGGAACTTGCTTATTCTACATAATTGCCTGTCCTAGATAGTTCTCTTTGTTCATCCTGATCTCTTTTTTAGCACTATTTTAAGAAGCAGGGTTGGTCAGCTGGTTGGTTAGCTGGTGACATGTTAGCCAAGCAAGGTTGTGTATGTGGGTGTATATGATTTGCCAGCAGTAGCTATGTTATGACATGCTCAACCCTATAGCCTCTTATTATGCTTGGTAAATGGTCTGTGTGTGCTGTCGGTATGTTATTTGTTACCTACACTATGCGGGAAGAATTCCCTGGATGGATTGACGAGTGGATGGCTGCATTTTATTGTTGTGAAACTTTCGGGCTCCGACATTCTTTAGTCTAGTAAATTGTTGAAAAATTACATAGTGCAGGTTAAGCTCACCAACCGAGCAGACTTTAGAGGATCCCACTCCATATCATAGCCCATAAAACAGTCCTACCATCGTTGAAGCCCCTCGTTTCCCCTCCCACCATCTGTCGTCCCTCCCCAGCTGTACAGAAGGTGGGGTCCATAACACCGTGGCCGAGGCCATGACGTTTGTGGAGGACCGCATCAAGGCGGAGGACAGGAAGGAGACCCGGCAGCTCCGGGGCCCTTACCTGGCCCGCCTGGAGCTCATCCACCGGCTGAGGGAGAGGGGCTGCCCTGAGGAGGCCCAGCTAGGTAAACCACCGACGGGCCTCCTTCCCTCTTAAAGGGGCCCTTTGTTTCACCACCAGGTGTGGTGGGAATTGGTCATTACAAGCCAAGTATTGACTTGCCCACGCAGATGCATAGCTCTCCCCATTGTGGACTGCGCTAACTTGTAAGCTGGTTTCTGATCAGTCCATGCTCCACCTGGGCGGAGACTCCAGATTGCGATGTCACTAGTCAGTGAGTCTAACATGTCGCTCCCGCCTTTCTGTTGGGGGCTCTGTGTGCAGGGGAACCGTGGGATCTGATGACGCAGTACTTCATTCAGTTTGGAGACAAGCCCTGCTGCATCACGGACCTGAAGTTATACCTGCACCTGATGCCCCCCGACCAGCACCTCAAGGTCTGTCGTGGCTCTCTCACCCTCTGTCCGCCTCCGTCTGTCAAGCTCTTTATCACTTCATGTGTCTCTCTCTCTAACGCAAACAAACGCCAAGTCTCGACTTCTCTGCACTCTCACAACACACCCACAGCTGAAGCCCTGCTCTAAAGTGCCGTGTGTTCTGCGTGTCCTGTGTTGGCCTCTAGTTCATCCGCGGGCTGGGGGAAGCGGTGCCTCTCGGCGGGGAGTCCGAGGAGGAGGGCGGCTCTGTGTTCCCCGAGGACACCAAGGCGCTCCAGAGGCACCTGTGCGTGTGTCAGCTGAGTCGCGCGCTGGGCCTCCACCACGCCCTCAGCACTGAGGGGAAGCTGAGGGTCATCAGAGACCTCAAGGCCCACTACCACCACGGGCTCAAGTTTGGTGAGGCATGGCTGTGGAGACGTGGGCATCTGGGCGTACTTCAGCGGTGTTGGTAGTTCCTTGTTATAGATTTCTTTTGTAGTGCAAAACGGGGTATCATTTTGTTATATAATGGCATCTTCGGTGTTAAGATAAACACACAGCCTTGTTCCTAACCAAGTCTCAGTGACTCGGTACATCACCCGATGCAAACCATGAAGACCTTTTTAAAAGAACTCGACTACAGTATACACATCTTTCTCCTTATGTTTTGTATAATCTCCCTCGTAAAATGAGTGAATATGTGTGTGCTCAAACAGGTGCAACAGCTCTGAAGACGGAGCTGCAGTTTTCTGACATGTACTGTCTGATGGCCGCGCACGTGTACGTCGACCTATGGAAAGAGACGGGTCAGTATCCCCTTCAAATGTATTCATCCTGCTCTGCTTCCATCCGTCTGGCTTTTTCGTTTGTTCAATTTTTAGTTATTTCTCATTCGTGCTTTCCTTTCCTTCTCAAACTGTGTTTACCCTCTTGCTCAAATTGTCTGTACTTTCTTCCTCAATTTCGTGGGCTTTTGGCTTTCTTTGTCGATAAGTCTTTCTGCCTCTATCCTTCGGTGTCCTATCTAATGTGTGCACTGCTCCCCGCCCCCCGCCCCCCGCCCCCCCCCCCCCCCCCCCCCCCCCCCCCCGCAGAAGAGGAGTCCATGGCCTGGCAGGGTATCGGCCTGCTGCAGGAGGGTCTGTCCCACTCGCCCTCCAACGCCCAGTTCAAGCTGCTCCTGCTCCTCCTCTACTGTCACCTGGGGGCATTCGAACCCGTGGTGGACCTCTACTCCAGCCTTGACGCCAAGCACGTGCAGCACGACACCATAGGGTCAGTACGGGCGTGCACGCACGCACACACCTGGCAAAAATATACACTTGGTATCAGATCAATTTAGTATCAGCATTTTTTTTTTTTTTTTTACCCTTTTTTTTGTTGTGAAAAGTGAAAATATCCCCTCTCTTACTTTTAGGTATCTGTTAACTCGTTACGCTGAGCCTTTGGGTCAGTTTGCTGCAGCCTCCCAGTCCTGTAATTTTACCCTCAGGTTTTTCCACTCTAACCAGAAAGATGTAAGTCATCCAATGTCCAGCCATTGTTTATTTTGTCTTTACTTTTAGTATAGAGGCTTTACTAGGAAAGGCATCATCCAACGTCATCTAGACATTTATCCGTATCCAGATTTGTACTGTTTAACTTTAACATTAATCTTCGAAATGTTATTTCTCTCCTTAACATCTCCATGTATTCCTCATTTTTTTTCGTCTGTTCCTTTTTTTTCATTTCCTATTTATTTCTCATCACCGCTGTGGTCCTTGTGTGTCGCTCCACCAGACCTCAGAGTACATCATCCAGGCGTATAAGTACGGGGCGTTCGAGAAAATCCCAGAATTCATTGCTCTACGCAGCCGGCTCAACCAATCGCTGCACTTCGCTCAGGTCCGCACGGAGAGGATGCTGCTCGACCTCTTCCTGGAGGCAGACATGTAAGGATTACACTCACACTCACGGAATGGCAACAACACAAATAAACAACCTCAACTTGGGAACGGCATCAAAAATAATTAGAATTGTGAATTTTAAATGATACAAATGCCCCCCTGTATTGGATGTGGTTATTGTTTCCACGTATGATCACATATGACCGCAGCCAGCGATGATTATGCAGGAGAAACAGGACGTCTGAAACAAGCCGCTTTAAAATGTTATACACACAAGGGAAGTGGCATCCTTTCACAGGAAGTTAATCTTTGGTTGTGTCTGTGTGTGTATTGTGGTGTGGTCTTTCGACAGCGTGTTGAGTCTGGAGGAGAGTGTGAAGTCGATGAGTTTGACCCCAGAGGAGGACGACATCCCCTGGGACACCCTGAGAGACAACCGAGACCTCACCGTCCTCACCAGCTGGGATCCTAGAGATCGGTGTGTACTTTCAGACCTTTTTTAAGTCTACAGACACTGGCCTTCTGCCTCACGGGCTCTCCTATTGAATGAGGTCCTGTTCATTTTTCCACTATCAAATCCATCATTACCATCCATCACAGAGAAACGAAAAAAAAAAATCTCTATATATATATATATATATATATATATATATATATATATATATATATATATATATATATATATATATATATATATATATATATATATATATATATATAATTTTTGTTTTGTTTCTCTCCAACTAATGATGAATATATCATTTTTGGGTGTGATGATGAGTCGTGAATCCGGCATTAAGGAGAATTCTCCACCCTGGACCTTCAACATTCACCGAACAATACAATACCCCATCCTACATGTAAAGCGTTTAACGTGCTCCCTTGCTGAAAATCCAATAACTATAAACAGTTTTTAATTTTTTACCATTACCTTTAAAAATGACCACGAACCCGACCCCTTTAACTCAACCTATGACCTGCAGACAAACATTTCCACCAACGATAACGTGCCTTTTACCTTTGTCAGAGCCCAGTTACAGTCTGACCGGCCCTCATCATGCCTGTGTCCCCCCCAGCTCTCTGACTGAGGAGCACCGGCGCGCCTCCATGGAGGAGGAGAGCCTCTGGCTGAGGACGCGCTCCCTCACCCTGCGCCTCCTGGCGGCCCTCACCGCGCTGGGCCGCGCCCACCCGCAGCAGAACTCCCTGGGCAGCGAGAACGGCGTGGGGGACAAGGCGTCGGTGGCAGCCCGCCTCTTCTCCCAGCTGGAGCAGACGCTGCAGAAGGCCGCCTGCCTGTCGGAGAAGCGCTCACAGGTCGGGAAGTGGTGTCCTTATTTGGGCAGCATTTGATTGTTCATATTTGAATGTATTGGTACATTCATGTTTTAATTGGGGGCGGGAAATTTTGAGTGTTTCACAATTTCACCCTGGGCTTGGTGGAGGGGCAGCTATAGATTTCCTAATATTGACGTGGGAAAAGACACAGAGTTTGAACCTGTGAGATCTGGATGGTCTCACAAGGGTAGCTATTGGTGGTAGGGTGGTTGTTCAGTCGCACCTGAAAGGCACTGGTTTCAATCCCCAATGTCCACAGCCTAACCCTTGAGCAGGATGCCTCAACGCCTACCTGCTCCTTAATGACATCACTCTGGATAAAAACCGTTTGTACCCAGCAGTAATAGGATAAGATATAATCGATTGAGCTCGCAGTTCAATTGGCGTTCAATTTAATTAAAGTTCGACTACATAGTGTTTGGAGCCTTTTCTGAAGTCATGGCCTGGGGTGTTTGTGTAATGCTTGGCTTGCTGTGCGGTTGCCCTCTCCAGTATCCATTCCTGGGCCCCCCGTCCACGCGGCTGGCTGCGGCCCTGGCCTGTGGGAGCTGCCAGTGTCAGACCTCAGCGCTGCAGCTCACCGTGCACCTGCAGGAACTGGAGACCATGGGACTGGGTGAGACAGAGACTTCCAGAATCTCCTATATGGATTGTGTTTATAGATATCCATTCGTTTCTTAAAAATATCTAGTTTTCTATGTATTCTTGTTTATATATTTAAATATTTTTTTATTAAATGAATTATGGTTGTGGTAAAGAAATCTCTTGACTGGGTTAATAAAGTCCATCCTTTCTTATCCATTATAACTTGTAATAACAGCGTCAGCGTTCCGGTCACCATGTGTAAATTCTAACCTGTGGTTTCTTGTCGTCTTGTGTATAGATGAGTCGACAGAGCTTCAAACACGGATCTGCAACACTTTTAAATCTTTAGTAATACAACTTCAAGGTAATACGTTTGCTTTGTTCATGTAAAATAAATTGTGTTTTTTATTTTGAACCCTAGACCAATATTTGGGTCAATATTTGATGTTTAACAATGTCTTTTTGTTGTTTTTTGTTGCAGAAATGTCAAATAAATGCAAAGGCGATCTTTTGGAAATGAAAGACAGCCGGTTGAAAACCCAGCCCTCCCTATTAGAAAACCTAGTGTTCTTTCTTGAGGTGAGACATTCGATACTTACCACCATGACATGCAGTGCATCTCCCATACCTCCACCATGTGTTGCCAAGCTGCTGTAAACCTGTAAACACGCCCGGTTCGCCCCTCTGCTGCAGACGATGAGCGTGGTGCTATGGGTGGCCAGTCAATGTGCTAAGGTGATACGACCGCTCAAGGCGAGTCTACAGAAAAAGAAGAAGAAGAAAAAGGACACCAACACAGCCACGGTAAATCCTTCTCACTTTTGTCACTTCTTCTCACCTTTTCCCCTGTTGTGTCTTTCACACTGCGTGCAACTTATTGGTGTACAGTTTATGACCTGCCTTGATTTAATTGACCTCACGTAATAATTTGACTGTAATGTGCAACACAGCCCATCCACATAGTAATGCATGCTGGCTGCATAAGTGCAAAGGATCATGAGAGGTGTCACATCTAAAGTTTTAAGTGACGGAGCAAAAGTGGAAGGAACTTTAAACTAACTTTAAAAGAATGGGTGCGTTGTTTACATGCCGGGTGACACTTTGATCGGAAAAATGACATTCAGTGAGTTTATCGACAAATAGTCTTGAGTTTAATGTCAGGATCAGAAGTACATCCAACGCTGCTGGGCTCGTTTCAGCTGCTAAACTAGCTCGAGGTTCCAAGATAGCTTGGGCTGATAAGCTAGCTTCAGCTACTAGGCTAGCTAGGTCGGTGGGCAGGACTACAGCCAATGGTGAAGAGATGATTTGTGCTTTCTCTGCGGTCTAGCCCGCGGTGGTGTGTGGATTCCAGGCGCTGACCGGTGGCCTCCAAGAGGTCCTCAGCCAGGTGCTGGAGCACATCAAGACCCAGGAGCTGGGGCTGACGGCTCTCAAGCTTGCCTCTCTCACCTTGGAGCCACACACACAGGTAATGACAATACACGTAGCCCCCCAACCCCCCACATGCATGTTCACACACTAATTTTCACCTTAATGGTGGTGGTGTCCTTTTCTTGTTTGATTAGCCTCAAGGTGACTTTATAAATACAATCATAATCATGATGGTAGGATTGATGATTGTAATGATGTTTGTGATGATAATAATTATGAGGACGTCCGGCATGATGTTACTCGTTCGGATATTAATGATGATTATTGTGTCTCTCAGGAGGAGGAGTCTTTTATCAGGGCTGGTATGGACAAGGTGCACAGCAGTTATTTACGCTCACTGCAGGAGTTGGGAGATCTGCTGAAGAGGAGAGCAGAGACGCTAAAGACCCTCAAGATCTGACACGCCATCGCCACCCGACACCCCGATCAAGATCATTGTTATTATTGACACGTTCTCCACCCACCCCCCTGCCCCACTCTCAATCTTTATCTTGGCTCATTGTTTACACCACACCCACCAGCTCCACTTAACCTCCCCCCAATGCCAGCTGAAAAAAAGAGCAAAGTTTTGTTTGGAATCTCCATCTCACCTTTCACTACTCCTCAAGTTGGGTTCATGTGAAATGTTCCCGGCCTTCTTCTCCACTTTACTCCATCGGCCGAGTCGCTCTGTATCTCACGCACAGCAGAATCTCGTGAAGTGCTCTTGGAAAAATGACACGGCAGTTACACAGTAAGAAAATGAAAACCATAGCAGCGAAAAATAGATGATTATAAAAGAGCAGTTTTAGATTTAACGACTTATAAATTATTGTACATAGTCTGCAGAGCTAAGCCTCACCATCACGGCATCAACTACTCTTTGACTGAACAGGAATATAAAGAGAGACAATAAAACCACTATTTCCATTGTATGTTAGTTATTATGGCCGCCCCCTTCCTCCATTTTAATTTGTGACTGAGTCCCTTTTTCTTTTTTTTAGCCTCACACAAGTGTTCTCCATCGGTTGCTTGTCCTTCATGTAGATATGGAGTTTGAATAAGATGGCACTGTTTTAAATCTGCATCCATCACAGGCGTGACTTGAGGCCATAGCTGAGGGGCCGGAGACTGAATTCACTTGGTTGTGTTTTTAATATTTTAATTTTGCGTGTTCATTATTGTATCGGGGGAGGTTCATTCATGTAGTAGTTTCAGTATTAAAACCAAATGAATTGAAATGTATAAGTCACACAAATTAAGGATTTAACTTAGGATGTCAGCTGCATTTCGCTCCTGGTCCCCCCCCCCCTCTGATATACTGGTTACAAAAATCGAACATCCACCAAACTCTTTCATATTGCACCTTCCAAGTGAGTTGAAAGTTTCAGAGAAAGTATGGTTGAAGACTGTTTATGATTGTCATAATGAATTCTCCACAAACACATTGCCTACATTACCTACTGAGCCATTTTAAGTACAAGCTGTGTTAATGCAATAGAAGACGTGGATGTCAACTTTTTCAACAACTAATTGAAAGACTGCTTGTATATTTAACAGTAATTATGACAATGAGGTTAAAATAAATATCAACACATGCTAGGATTAAACTAAAACCAAGTGCCTGTGTTGTCAATACATGTACACATTCAAGACCCAACCAAACTCAAAATGTTCTCAAATCTTCTCATGTCTGTTTTTCTACAAAGATGAAATGCAATAGAGGTAGGTTTTGTGACTCTTGGTTGGCTATTTGCTTTTGCACTAAACTGCCATAACCAGTTATTGTATTTTCCACAGCTATTTCAACATTGGACCTAATTTGTAAATAGATTTAAGATGGTACATTAACTAAACTGCTGCAGTAGAAAATCCAATTGTTGTGTTTTGTTTTGCCTTGGTCTACAGCCTCCTTTCAAATACACAGGATGTTTAGTCTCCATCTTGATCAGCTGGTGAAAAAAAAATAGCTTAAAGTTAATTTTCAGCTGACTGCATAATGGACTAAATTAGCGAGGGAATTTCATGCAACAGCATTAGTAAGAATAAGCCAAGACCGCAGCCATAAGCTTTCTGACCCCAAAACATTGCGAACTTTTAGTGGTGTAAGTTAACCGGGTTCTCTTCTGTGTTAAAAATTCTAAGTAAATCCGAATTTAGAGATACTTAATATATCCCATCTTGTCACCCATTTGTATATTCATACAGAGACGTCTGGTAAACATGCCTTTGTTTTGGCTTCTGGCCCACCCGATTCATTAAGTTTGAGAAAGTTGTTATTCGAGTTTTTGTTGAGGTTGAATGTTTGTTTATTGAGTGTCATCTCACCCTTTCATTCTTTTGTTAAAAAATGGAAAACAAAAACACTGGAATGTCAATTTTTAAAAAAATAAAATTAGTAAATATATCTTGCGTTTCGTGTATTTTTCACTTCTGCAGAATAATATGAACGTAATTAGTGATTATCAAGGGAAACTCATGCCATCGTGATTTATTGATTGTATTCACGCCTTGTGAATACGTTAACCATTATGCAAATATGGGTCATTAGGAAAAGGACGATTTAACTGCATCTTATTACATTCTTTACAATGTTAGGTCAGTAGCTCCCCTGCAGGCGTCTGCAACAACGACACGGTGAATGTCATCTTATTTCAAACGAAGAAGAGTAAAAGTAGTTCAGTAGACCGCGAGATCTCCGATCATCTGTTATCGCGAGACTATTGAACAATAAACAGTTGCTAAACATGACAGTAAATATTGTGGAAAACGCTCCTTAATGATCATTGGCTATGGTCTTGGATTCTATTATTTTACTTGTCTTTATGGGTGTAAGAAGACTACAGGACGAATGTCGTAATACAACCAAGTGCTGTTGATTTTTCAAGCATTAGATTGTTAAGTATATCCCAGAGTGTTCTGCTTGTGAGTCAGCCAACCGGGCTGCCGACCAATATTTGAGTTTTTGTTTTCTCAAGAAGGTTGTCATTTCGGTCATACCTCATGAGTGTTTCTCTGGTTGTTATCCGTCTGGAATTAGCCGAGCAGTCTCCTTCTCCGGAGGGTTTCGAGTATTCTGCCGGTGAGTTTCCCTAGCTAGGAGTTAGCGTGATGTTTAGCATGGGCCACTAGCCCAGGAGAGCCTGGCAGGTACTCGAGTCATAAGAGTTGTAATGGCCCTCTCTGGGACGGCTCAAATAAAAGCCAGGCCTATTGTAGTTTACTCAAACATTCATTCTTCTCCTGAACCTTCCCAGTGATTCACCAGTATCCAGAAAAGGGTTTCTAAAGTCGGGAAAGTTCTGTCTGTTAACATCACAAACAATAGCACACTCTCGATGCATAAACTGTACTAGCATGTCCTGGCAAGGCCGATAAGCATTGATGACCATTATGTCACGCAAAAACACACTTTAACCCATCAGTTACCGTACCTGAGACCTATCACGTCTGCTCTCCCTGTGTTTCTGTCCCCCGTCACAGTGGACGGCATGTCTGAGAAGACCCTGGAGGAGAAAGCCCTGGGCCTTGCCCAACTCACCCTGAGTGGAAAGACGGAGCTGGAGCGATCGGTGGTCATCCACCAACACATCGGCAGCAGAGCTATGGGGGACATGGTTATTGAGACATTTGAGCCCAATCCAGGTAGACATTCATCCATCTATTCATAGATTGTAACGTTTGTTTACATCGAAGTCTCCCAAGTTTTAAACGGCAGAGATGAGATCCTCCTTCCCGCCCGTGTCCCTACAGTCAGAGGCGGAGCAGGAGCAGGAGGAGGAGGTGAAGACAGTGGTGGTTCGGCGGAGGACAGCGAGGGCCAGGGGGGTGCCCGGGCGGACCCAGACGGTACGGAGGACGTCCAGGACGAGGCTGGGGAGACGGGCCAGGCGCCAGACTCCCCCTCCAAGGAACTCCCCGACCAGATCTCCTTCTTCAGTGGGAACCCCTCGGTGGAGATCGTCCACGGGATCATGCACCTCTACAAGACCAAGTGAGTCACGGCACAAAGTATGGTTCCATCTGCGAGTCCTCTCTTCATTGGATTGTAAGTGAATCGTTTACTACTCGTTATTAACTTCTGCTTTTTACCATAGCCTAAAAACGTGAAATGTCCTTTATTGTCTGACGACGAGTAGCCAATAAAGAAAAGACAACCCAGTTTATGTGTTTCTGAAGCTGTACCTGCACATATTTCATATTAGTTACCACAAATCAGACAGGATGACTATTGTTATTAATAGCATTTGAGTGAATTATATTAATAATGTCCCACTCTTCGTCATACTCTTGGAAAAATAACAACATTTGAAACCCAGAAGGCTAATGTAGTCATGTGATCCCCGGTGGCGACGCAGTAAGATGACATCGCTGACGGAGGACGTGAGGCGCAGTGCCATGCTCTGTATCCTGACCGTGCCGGCCACCATGACCAGCCACGACCTCATGAAGCTGGTGGCGCCCTTCAACGACGTCATGGAACACATGAAGATCATACGAGACTCCACCCCCAACCAGTACATGGTCCTCATCACATTCAGAACTCAGGTAAGGTCCTTTACTGTGATTCATCATCGGATGGAATATCAAAAATGTAGTGTGCATTGTACAATACACATTCTTGGCATACATGCCTTCTTGGCACCACATTTGACAACCAGGTGTGATGGTGTTAAGCTATTACAAGCCATTTGAAAAACCCACCTTATATAGATGAATGTGCTCAAGTTAAACAATTGAAAGGTCAGTGAAGCAACTAGTAGTTGAGAGACCACAACGTTTCCGTCCCTATCTTCCATACCCTCTTCGATGTCATAGGGAGGCCCCTCTTGATCCAGTTGCGACATCACAAAGGTTAGATATTAAAATGTCTTGTATTTGCTAATCAACGCCCCACCCTTTTCAATGCCTTGCTCTGCCAGTTGAACTAGACAGGACCACAATACGATGATTAGGATTAAGATATCATTTTGTATCTGTAATTGTGTGTTAAGTGAACCCTTCAATGTCATGTCTCTCTATTTGGTTGTGTAGGCAGACGCAGACAGTTTTTATACGGCCTGTAATGGCCGCCAATTCAACTCCATTGAGGAGGCGGTGTGCCAGCTGGTCTATGTGGAGCGCGCTGAGGTCATCAAGTCAGACCGGGTATGAGGACTTTAAGCACTAAAGTACATGCTACTATATATCTATATACACTCTATACCGTTACAGTAAGACCATACATCCCACAGTCTATCCTCTGTTGTAAATTGAAGCTGCTATTGATATAACCAAACAAATGTAATCCGTTGTCAAAGAGGTCTGCAGTATTATGTTCACACTTCCTTTTACGGCTGCAAGATAAGAAGTGGAAAACCAAACAGAGGCAGTCTCTTATCGTCTCCACGGACACATTAACTCCATAACCCTGACATTCACCCCTGCCCTCCGGAAGACGTGGCCCTCATGTCCTCTGTCTCCCTCCGGCCCCTCCCTCCTCCTGACCCTCTCCTCCCCCTCCCCGCAGGGAGCCAGTCTGCCGGTGATGGAGCTGACGGAGCTGCCCAAGTGCACGGTGTGTCTGGAGCGGATGGACGAGTCGGTCAACGGGGTGCTCACCACCCTGTGCAACCACAGCTTCCACAGCCAGTGTCTCCAGCGCTGGGAGGACGCCTCGTGAGTAACCGGGCCACCCTAGGCCATGACTGGTTGGACAGCAGCCAGCCAGCTCCCTTATCTGTAAGGGTAGACCAGCAAATCAGACTTTAGATTGATTATGTCTGATGGCTGGCCAGCTCAAAGCCGGCTGAAGGTCAAAGCCGCGATTGGATATTAACAGCGAAACACAGACTCCGGCCAGCACTAGTAACAATATCCAGTCCTTTTATGAAGAACCGACATTCTTCCTAAAAGTATTGTGTTCTGTGTCTATGGATTCATGAGGAAACACCCAGGGCCTCACAATAGAGAACAATGAACCTAGTGCTTCTGGGGGCGTCCCCACAGTGGTGAGGTTCAGGGTTTGGTTTGACGGGGATCGGTTGTTTGTCTCTCTTCAGGTGTCCCGTGTGTAGATACTGCCAAACGCCGGAACCCGTCGAGGAGAACAAGTGCTTTGAATGTGGCGTGCAGGAGGTATTTAAACCGAGTTGCTGTTTGTGTTTTATATGTTTCCTTGTTTTTTGGTTGAAATAGAGCTCGGATCTGTCCCGGTAAATCCCCTTCTATCCTTTTCCGTCTTCTGCTATTCTTGAGATAAAGTGATTTAGAAGACACGTTAAGCCCAACCTCTTGACAATCAGAAAATGCTCATGTTGTGGGGAGGGCATGGTGCTAAAGGAGGCCTGGAGGGGAGGGTTGTGGGGGGGGCATGAGCACCATGCCCTCCCCACAACATGAGCATTTTCTAAATTGTCCCATGACGGTATACATTCTATATACCGTCAAATCCGCAGCCTCTCGGGCAGCGATCACAGCCCCCCCTTGACCAGCACACCGTCCTCCGCCCGTAGAACCTGTGGATCTGCCTGATCTGCGGGCACATCGGCTGCGGCCGCTACGTCAGCCGCCACGCCTACAAGCACTTTGAGGAGACGCAGCACACCTACGCCATGCAGCTGACCAACCACCGCGTGTGGGACTACGCCGGAGGTACCAAACCCTCATGGGGACGCGCGTTGTGTGCTCTGTGGCCTACCCGTTTGTGGCCACAGTTGCTCTCTGTTCATAAACCGTGGAATGTGTCTAGGCTGTGGTTTGATGCAGGAAGTAGGATTTATAAATTGGATGTGTTTGTGGACGTTTGGTGTGTTTCATAGGTGTTGTATATTGTTTGTTAATGTTCCACAAATGAAAACGCAAATGTAATTGAATTTAGGTCATTTGTTTGTAATAAACATAATACAATGTAATAAATTAAGAGAAATCCAGAAATACAATATGCACACTCGTATGTGTATAGAAGTGTATTTTCTTGTATAGTGAAAACAAGGGCTTTTAATGAATGAGGTGCATTGTATTCACTGATCCCCCTGGATCTGACTAACGCTGAGCCGGTCCTCTGCAGATAACTACGTCCATCGGCTGGTGGCCAGCAAGACGGACGGCAAGATGGTCCAGTTTGAGTGTGAGGGAGAGATCTGCCACACGGAGAAGATTGACGGTCTGCAGCTGGAGGTAAACACGTCCCTTCATGTCCTGTGTGGCACCACACCTTTTTATTCAGTATTATAGATTCAGATTCAAGATTCAAAGGTTTTTATTTGGCACATTTTCATACAGGATGTGCATTGAAATGTTTGTGTGACACTGTATTTTCTTCTTAAAAAATAAACAAATACAATGGCATAAAAATAGAATGAAATAAAACAAAATACAATATAAGTTTTAACAGAATATATTAAACTTATATATATATTTATAATTAGTATATGCTACACGTCAACCTCCTAAGATGGCCCGATTTGACTGGTTCGCTATGACGGTCGTCTCGTCACGTTAATAAAAACATATAAACCGCTAATAAAAACAAATAAATCCCGGCAATCAATTATTCACCTCAGGCTCCGGGGCTATTCCCCACTTCGGCGAATAATTGTTAAATATATAACGAATAAAATCAAAACAGGGTGATGTACAAATGGTATTGTGCAATATGGCCAGGGTTAAAGTGTTAGAGTGTTTGGGTTCATATCAGAATGGATTGTCTGCAGTACTCGTACCTGCTGACCAGCCAGCTGGAGTCCCAGAGGATCTACTGGGAGAATAAGATCGTTCATCTGGAGAAGGAGACTGCAGAGGAGGTAACCCATTATATTTTTTTTATTTTTTTTTTTACATGCAATACTTCTAATATTGGCCAAGGAAGCACTAAACAAACCGAACGTGTGTGTGTGTCTCCAGATCAGCAACATGAAAGTGAAGTTTAAGGAAACCCTGGAACGCTGTGACAACCTGGAGCAGAGGATGGGGGAGCTGTCCAAGGAGAAGCAGGGCGTGGAGAAGAAGTGGGTCACGAAGCACACACACACGGGCACACACGGGACAACTTACCTTGTGTTTACTTAACCTGTCCCAACTACGCTACAACCCAGCCGGTGTCATATTGCCCTCTGTGGCGCCAGCAGCTCCACACCAGGGTTACACCAGGTCGCTGGGCTTGGCGTGGTCGGGCAAATGACGAGTTAGTCACGCACATTCCAGAGGAATAATGGAGTGTGACTTCTGGCATTGTCTAAACCCTTTTTTCCTTCAAAATCATGATGTTGGATTCTGATGTTCAACGCTTGGATCTTCTATGTTGTATGTTCAACGTTCAGCAGCTCAGTCAGTGTCTGCAAGTAGCAAGTATTTACATCCATATTCATTTATATTATGTTATGTTGGGCCTGTGTATTACCTCAGAACTGGACTCTGTCTGGACGAAGTGGTATTTAAAGTAAGACACCAGCGATCTGATGTACTTTTTTTAAGATGGAGGGACTTGGATTTTAAGACTTGATTGGAAAACGTTACTCTTAAAGGATCACATTAAAAGACCTACCCACAGCAAGATTTTTCAAATAGCGTTTTGAGATACTCAAAGACACTTTACAAAGACATCAAACGCAAATAGGATCAAATAAAAAAATAAAATCAACGGATGAAAAAGAGGGTCCAAATGTATTTTTACAAAGATACAGAACTTCCGGTTCCAGACCAAAGCTCACGGCGCAAGACGAGTAACTCTGTCGCCGGAATGTTGGAACCCTGAAGCAGCCAATCACTGAGCTGCACCTCCTCCCCCTCCAGGTACACCCAGCTGAGCGCTCGCGTCTCCAAGCTGAGCGGGGAGCTGAAGGAGGAGCAGGAGATGAACAACTGTCTGAGAGCCAACCAGGCGGAGCTGCAGGCCCAGCTGGCAGAGGAGGAGCGCAAGGGGAGGGAGACCGGTAAGAGAGAGGCCAATGGGGGGGGGGGGGGGTACTGTGTGGACGCCCACAAAGAAATCAACTAAAGTATAATAATCTATTTTGATTACTGCTGGGGAAAATCTGTTCAAAGGAGGTTCTGGCACAGCCTGATACCGTGATCTGGTATCCACTGCAAGGGACGTTGGAGGATAATGAATGCTTAATCACCTATTAGTAGTAGTTTGATTCCTTGCTGAATGGCCCTGAGGTCAATGACTTAAGGTCTTCCTTAAGTCAGTGTAAAGCTATGTAGGTGAGTCGTCGAGTTCCTTCTCCTCTTTCAACGCACAAATGTGAAAGAGGAGAGGGACACGGGGAGCTTCAGATGCAGAGCTCCCTTCCAATAAAAGAGATGACCCCAAAGCAAACGTGTGTCCGTGTTTGGTGTCCTTCCCAAGGGGAGCGTAAGGAGGAGGCCATCTCGGAGCTCCAGGAGCAGCTGAGGGACATCATGTTCTACCTGGAGGCCCAGCAGCAGATCGATCAGCTGCCCCAGGAGGCCCGCAGCGAGATCCAGGAGGGCCAAATCAACATCGCCGCCGCGCCCGCCGACGGGGCCCCGGGCGGGGCCGGCGAGGGGCCCTCCTCCGGCCGGGGCCGGCGGGGCCGGGCCAAGAGGAGGAAGTAGAGATATCGGAGGACAACAAGTCGTCATAGAGAGACACTGATACACCCTCCCCCCGTCTCCCACCCTGATACGATGAGGTGGAGTCTGGAACGAGGGCGCCGGGTGCAGGGTTATATACTTCTATCATGTATCCTTTTAGATCTGCTCTGCTCACAGTTCAGTTTGAACATACAAATGCATTTTGCCGGGACTGAACAGCTTTACACTGAAACCTCTGTCCGTTTAGAACAAGGTTTTTCTTGCGGTATCCGGAGAGGGCATCATGCTGCAGCTACCTGGCAGTACCACTGGAGCTCGGAGTTACCTGTAGGTACCACTGGAGCTTGGAGTTACATGTAGGCACCACTGGAGCTCAGAGCTACCTGTAGGTACCACTGGAGCTCAGAGCTACCTGTAGGTACCACTGGAGATCAGAGTTACCTGTAGGCACCACTGGAGCTCAGTTACCTGTAGGCACCACTGGAGCTCAGAGTTGGGTGACACTGCACTAGTCTTTCTTCAGAGGTTGCTTGAATACTATTGGTGTATCCCACGCTCAGGCTGCTCCTCGCCCCCAGTCGTATTATTTAGTCTATTCCGATCTACCCTTCAACGTGTTTTGTTTTAGATAGGGTGCAGGATTTCTGCAGGAGAGGTGCACCGTGATCTTATCTGGCTGAACCCAATTCTCGTTGGCTCACGAACATAAACACACTGAAATGCCTACAACGATAAGACATAATAAGACGTAATCTTTTTACTGGAGTGACAGAATTCCATTTCATTTTGAAAGATTTTCATGATGGAGAAGCAACGGACCTCATTGTTTGTATATATTCTTCCTTGGATGAGGGGTGTACATGTGCAGGTGGCAGAGGAATATATTGATTGTGACTTTGTGAAAGTCTCACGGGATGTTGAGATACGTTGACATGGATTTGAGGAGACAGTTTAACGTATTGTGTAATTTGATAGACTTTTCTGCAGTTTATATTTCAGTTGTTTGGTTCACTAAGTAACTGGCTGTTTTATCGCTGTTGTGATCTTCTTTTTTTGTATTATTTGACATTGGACGTTTTGTCGGCTTTGCAATTGATTTAACTGTTTCTGTATTCCGTGCTTTCGATGATTCAAATGGCCTTACTTGAGGAAAATCTATACATTTTGACACAAAATGAGCTTTCATATTTTAAACCGGTAGAAGGAAAATGTTTCTATGCAACATTTACTTGTGTGTTTGTGTGTCGGACGTTTGGCACCATTTTGGAAACACCAAACCTTTAAAGATGAGTGTTGCGATTTGGTCGATCTATGTGCATCACACTGACACTTTCCCTCTCGTCTAGCACTCCAAGGGCGGAGCAGGAAAGGCTAGTTTCTTTTTCTCTTTGTTTTTTTGGATTCAGTTAACTTTCTGTTTTTATAAAAGCCTGCTTTAGAAATAAACACAACGTTGTTCTGATGACTCTAATTTGTAGTTCTGTTTTGCTTGTTTGTGTTTTTCACTCATTTAGTGTGCACGGACGACACAACCTTAGCCTGAAAACTACAACAAGCAGCAGACATGACATGTAGCCCACCTTAGGCAATGTTTTGGAAGCCACACAATGTATGGCATTTATAACATAGGTGTTAACTCTGACCACAGAGTTCAGAACCCTTGGAGCTGGTTGCTGTCTATCTGCACCATGGAAACCGTAGCACAAAGTTAGCATGCTTCTGTTGCTGCTGCGTAGACAATGAGCCGGCCGACTGCATGTTCATACAGACCATTGAATCCTTTAAATTGGAAGTAATGGCAAACAGTGAAACTTCTGTAACGACGCTCTCCCTTCCTGTTCGGAAATTTATCTAGATCCCAGAAGGAAGAGCCCTGCTCTTGTGAAACCTACACCATCTGTGTATGTTCCCCTGCTCCTCTGTGTGAGTGGCTGTGTGCTCCTGCTCTTATTGTGTGTGTGTGACACACACACACACACACCCATTGTGTTTGCGTGCTCCTGCTCTCACTGTGTTTGTGTGTGTGTGTGTGTGTGTGCTTCTGCTCTTACTGTGTATTTGCATTCCCTTTGCTCTCACTGTGTGTGTTTGTGTGTGTGCTCTCACTGTGTGTGTTTGTGTGTGTGCTCTCACTGTGTGTGTTTGTGTGTGTGCCCTTGCTGTGTGTGCGGGTGTGTGTTGGTGGACTTGTGCTCTCACCGTGTGTTTCTGTCTGCGTTCTCCTGCTGTTAGTGTTTGTGTGTGTGTGCTCCTGCTCTTATGGTGTGTTTGCATTATCTTTCTGTGTGTGTGTGTGTGCGCACGCTCCTTCTCTTTGTGTGTTTGCATTTTCTTGCTCTCCCTTTGTGTGTGTGTGTGTGCTCTTAATGTGTGTGTGTGTGTGTGTCTGCGTTCTCCTTCTCTTAGTGTGTGTGTGTGTGTGTGTGTGTGTGTGTGTGTGTTGTTTTATGCATAGCAAAGCAACCATATCTGACCCTAGGCAAATGTTATGCAAACATGTTATACGTATAACCTGTCTACCAGTGCGCTTGCAGTCTCGTATTTCACTATTTTCGTTTTTTTCCAGGCACCTTTCTGTGAGGGACTTTTTAGAACAACCTAATCTGTTAGGAGGAAGTCTGAAGAAGATACGAGGCAAAGGGCGGAGCCTGCAGATGAACTGAAGAGGGAACTGGAGTATAAAAGCAGGCTGTGGCCCAAAGCATACATTTGTTGGGAACTAGAGTCTGCTGCTTCCTTCTGTCTCTCTGTGCCACTCAGCAGTATGGACCTACTTTAAGATAGATATTTATATAGATATACTATATATCTATCTATATACATATAGATATATATATATAGGAAAGACATTTCTCTATTTTGGGAGGAGACATCCATCTACATTTAAGGTAAGCACAGCGTGTGTTTTTTGTCATTTATCTTTTTAGATATGTTTTGAATAGTTTAAATAAAGTTTGCTGGTTAAATCTTTGATGTCTTGATGAATATAGTTGATATCCCTGGAAAATGTTCTATTGACAGCCACACATTCATGTAGGTTGATATCCTTTGAACAAGGTCAATCGACAGCCACTGGATCCTCTTAGACTGCTTCCCGTATAATTATCTGTTTGAGGATCTGTTTGAATGCTCAGATATGCGTGGAATGCGTCGTTCTGCAGGAAATGCAGTGGAAAGGTTACAAAAGTCTGAGGGAGCAATATCAAATTACCCTCATCTTACTTCTGCTTTCTCTCAGCACTCTACTGTGCGTTTGGGACCTATTGTGCAGTGTAAAACAAAAGGTGTGGCCAGGTGTTCATATGATCAAGGGTTTCATTACTAGGAATTCAGACTTGCAGAGGCCGACAAATGTTCTGCAGGACTTGTGACTGTGTTCTAATTCTACTTTGAGATTCCAGTTGTTAGTCTTCACTTAAACACACACACACACACACACACACACACACACACACACACACACACATACACACTTGATCATGATGAAACATCCAGTTCAGCAGTTCAGTATTTTGTTCAGCCCAACTATCGGTGTAAGTCTGTGAATTATTACACCGGGTTTGAATTGCTTGTGCATACACAATGTGTCAATGTCAAAGTGCCACAATTACAAAGCAACACTTGAAGTAACCGAATTGGGGTTCAAGATGTGAAATAATGTCATTTTCAAATAATCAGCCATAAATTATGGTGCTTGAACTATTACGATTCCCTGGAACCGTTCCACCTAATAGATTTGTCTTGTCTTGTTCACTCACCCTGAGAGAGAAATGACACGCCCCTTGACATATTCCCGTCAGTGAAAGCTTACGCCGTTGTTCATTCTTCCTGGACCGCACAGAGAAAGTTTCAGCTGTTCTTCTCTTATTTGCCAAAGAGCTTCCCATCGGTCTGATGTCTTTGTCAGCGCTGTGTGCGTAATGTGCATGTTTATTTTTGCAACACAGAGTTTCGACGTAGGCCCACATGCGGCCGCTGAGCTGTGCAACGTGCTGGATGCTGGCCAACCTGTGAGCCTGTATTTGTGTTGGCTGTGGTTCCTGTGTGTTGCTCACTGGGTCCCTTGTGGTTAAGGCGGAGGGCTCAGGCGGAGATGGCTTTCAACATGGTTTATCAATAGGAAGGGGAAAGGGGAAGTGGGTACCCTTTATACATGACAGTCTTCACAACGAACCACTCGAGACTGGGAGCATAAAACATTGCTATCCTATTTTATAGGGATACAATCCAAACCAAAACCATGAACGAAGTACCTTCGTACATTGTTCCACAGCGATTTCATGGATAAATGCCATAAGCTCATTTTTGCCGGCGACACAGCATGTTTCCCAAGAATTTGTTGCTTATTGCACACTCATTGCAGTTCCTGTATCCATCCCCCACCCTCCCCCTCTCTCCCCCCCTGCAGATGAGCATCTACGACAGCAGTGACCGCTACTCCGAGTCTCCGGCCGACGACCAGACGGAGGGAGAGGAGGTGGAGAGAGACGATGAAGAGGAGGAGGAGGAGGAGGAGGAGGAGGAGGCGCAAAGGTCGAGCCTCCCGCCCAGCATCGCTCAGTTCTCCTCCTCCTCCCTGCTGGCGGTAGTACGCATCCGACAGAAGTACCTGGCCATGAAGAAGCGGCGGCTGGAGATGTCCCAGGTGTTCGGCGGCACCAAGCTCATGGCCGGGGCGCCGTCTCGCGCCAGCCCCAAGATCTTCACCTTCGACGGGGAGCCCAATTCCATGCCGCCCCTGGCGCCCGAACGCAGGAAGAGGAGGAGGAGGCACCGCGGGGTGCAGTACCCCACGGGAAGGGGCTGTCGGGCCCCGCCCAAACCGGCTCAGAGCCGCGCCAAGTACTGCCTCTACCTGCTGTGTGCCATCGTCTTCCTGCAGGTAGGACGGGACGGGACAGGAGGGGAGGGGGGGAGGGAGGGAGGGAGGGAGGAAGGAAGGAAGGAGAGGAGGGAGGGAGGGAGGAGAGAAGGGGGAGGGAGGGAGGAGGAGGAGGAGGAGGAGGGAGGGGGGGGAGAGGATAACAAAGGAATATCTTTGCAAAACATTCTGGCAGCATCAAAGCATCAAACTAGAGATAGCAATCGACCTCAATACTGGCGAAACACCGCCAGGTTTCAGAATGGATGTGGCTTCGGTTGGGAGGCTGGTGACACAGATAGAGGATGTGTGATGTGTGAAGATCCTATTAGTAATATGATAAAACAGGATAACCTAGGACAGGGGCAACAACGTCATTGTAAGATAACTTGGTTGTTGGCTATCTTAATGCAACGAGTTAGATGTTTAGTTTTGGTTATGTTAGTTTCCAAGTCATCTGATTGGGCAAGAAGCCTCCAGCGCTGGGAGTTTTAACTGTACATGAATCACTTTGCTTTATTGTAGCTTGTAATAATTTAATTAGCCTACATTAGCCTGAGCTGTTAACTCATGGGAAACACGCGCCTTTCACCAGACTATTAATTCACAATAAATGTAAACACGGAAAATACGGAAAATGTACTTGATACAAAGTAGCTGGCATGGGGTAACATGCAGACCTACAGAAATAAGCAAGTTGGTGAGGAGGTAGATTTTTGTTTGTTGCTTGGCACTGCACTCCCAGTTCAGTCGCTAGGCTATTTGTGTTAGCAGAGCCATATAAATGATTTAAACACAAACAAAGATTATCTGTTGGCGCTTATTCAAAAAAAAATCTGTATAAATGGCTGTGATTGGTTTCAGTATCTTGCCTGCAGCATCATACCTGGGCAGTATCAAAGCCATGATGCTATTCAGTATAATTAAATGAGTCAGCTAATCAGGCAAAGACAGGCCACTAATGCTTCCCATAGTAACAAACCAGCTTGAAAACATTCTAAGAGAATCGCTAAAATTCGAAAGTAGTGAGTGAGCTAAAATTATTCGGCAAATATTTTTAAACCGCAACATTCCACAGTGCTTGAACTAAACCCCCCCCCCCCCCCCCCCCCGGCTGTGTGTACACAGGTGTACAACGCCATCGAGAACCTGGACGACCACGTGCTCTGCTACGACCTGGACGGCCTGGAGAAGACCCTGCGGCGCGAGGTATTCGGCCAGCGGGCGGCCGTGGAGGGCCTGCTGGCCCTGCTCCACGACTACCTCTCCACCTACGTCCACGGCAGGCCCCTGGTGCTCTCCGTCCACGGCCCCTCCGGCGTGGGCAAGAGCCACCTGGGGCGGCTGCTGGCGGGCCACTTCCGCACGGTGGTCGGCGAGCCTCTGGTGCTGCAGTACTACGTCCTGCACCGCTGCCCCCTGGAGGCGGACGCCTGGCACTGCGCCCGGGCGCTCTCCGTGGTGGTGGCGGAGATGGTGGAGCGCGCCGAGGAGGAGGAGAAGATCCCCCTGTTTGTGTTCGACGAGGCGGAGCACATGCACGGCGAGATCCTGGACGCGCTGAGGGACCTGGTGGCGACCAAGCGCTCCAACGAGTACCTCAACGCCATCTACCTGTTCCTGAGCGGCCTGGGCGGCGAGCACATCGCCCACCACCTGCTGCACAACTCGTCCAGCGCGGCGGGCGGCGGGGGGATGATGACCATGACCCGGACCATGGAGGGCCCGTGCGGCGACCGCCACGGCAACCTGGCGAAGGAGCTGGGCCCCTTGCTGCGCGACACGCTGGAGAAGAGGCACCCGCTGTGGGAGGCGGCAGAGATATTACCCATGAGCCTCCTGGAGAAGAGCCACGTGGCGGAATGCTTCCTGGACGAGATGGCCGGCGAGGGGTTCTACCCGGACCAGGAGAACATCGAGCGGCTGGCGGGGGAGGTGGAGTACTACCCCGCCGTGGGGGAGCACCAGTACGCCCGGACAGGATGCAAGCAGGTGGTGGCCAAGGTCAACCTGCTGTGACCTCCCCAGCAGGGGCGTGGCCTGGTTCCTACCCCCCCCCCACTCCGTAATCAAGAAACCAGGGTGGCCAAGCGCATCGCCGCCCTAACTGAATCCCTTTGAACTTTGACTTAACGTGATCAATCAAAATCCAACAGGACGTGTGGGATAACTACAGAATTTGTATTGAACCTAATAGTATCTGGTGCCGTGTTATTGTGGGCATAAGGAAATGGACGCGCCACGTCCTTCTACCAGGAAACCAAAGGAACGGATCGATCCTGGCCATTTTTGTTACTAGACTGTGGACGCAAATACTTGAGTGAGTATAAACAGAGTTCATGTAGTAAGAATGCCATGGTTCTGTGGGATAAGGTGGGAGTAGATCAATGATCTCTTGATCTGTGATCAGCGTTGAACAGACCGACTGAACAGACCATCAGACTGAGAAGAATATAAAAAAAATGTCTTCCTCTTTTGGATGTGTCCTTTATCTGATTGCTTTAAGTCTATACGTTTAGAAAATTGTTATAATTTGCGCAATGAGCCGCAGACAGACAACAATACCAGATATATTGAGACAATGTTTGTTTTTTTTATTCTTATTAGAATTCCCTTAACATTGGAAAATTACGTACTGTTTCCAAACCACAAAGAAATGACAAAACCAGCATATGACAACACAATATGATGTGGGATTTGTGGTTCTCCCCTAGCAGAAGAAAGGATAGTCGTGTGGAGCAGACAAGCCTGTGGTATCATTTTAATCACAGAGTGTGATTTAAAGAGTGGTTCCGCATTGTTTGGTCTGGAATGCATTGTTTGGTCTGAAATGCCGTAAACATTCCAACAGAGCAATGAAGAGTTTGGTTTCTCGAGAAACAGTGAAACAAAATAAAATGCAGACTTTCCTGTGACAATTCTTTTGTGACTTGACAAGCCAACCAAAATAAAGATGAAACCAACATCGTAGGAATGCCAACTAACTAAATAACCTATCCGAAGATCCTGCCATCTTGGTTTCATCTGTCACTCAGATAAGAAAGAACAAAAGAAAGACACTCCGAGGAAGTGTTTCGGTTTCCGAAACTCAAAATTTGTGAGAACAAAAACAAACAGCTTATTTTTTGAACTCTCAAAGGGAACACTCCACTGGCACTCATCTTATTGCAGCAGGAAATGCCATCTGTATTAACAGTTGAGTGCTCAAATTCTCATAGCTTTGACCTTGTGAGTGTGACCACCAGCAACTGAACATATAAATAAAACCGGCAAAACTTAAAAGATAAAAATTAACATTTATATAGATCGGTTTATGGCCAGCCAGGTCGGCAAATGACCTCACCCAAACAAATGTTTAGGACTTTATTTTTTACTCAAACCAAAAGCAAAGACAGCACCATTTTTAACCAAGCGATCAAGCGAACTCTCTAGGTTTTTCATTCAGACATGCTTGTTTCATGACAGACTACAAGGGGGGGGGATACACACGCTACACGTTTACACCGATCACTACGCAAGCCGTGACCTAGCGAGATAAATATGGCCGCTTCATAAAAAAAGCGCATCGCATCACAATCGTACTACACAATGTCAACACACGCACAAACATAAACATACACGCACACAACTTCCAACGTCGTCGGCCCCTCTGTTGTTCAACATGACGCCGTGACTGGACTATTACCATCAAACTGCTCCATTCAAGATGTGTGTATGGGGGGAGGGGTGACTGGAGTGTGAGAGAGGGGCCAGAGAGAAGCCAGGAGATTCGGATGGCTGGGAGGGGAGGGGTGCTCGTGGGACTGGGAGTCCGTGGACGGATGGAGTGTAGAGACACGCTGTGATGGGGCTTCGATGGCCGTTCCTGAACCGGACGGCTGGCTGGCTTTAGGCCTCCAGCTCGAAGCCCATGCCAACCTTGTGTCCGCCAGCGTTGAAGTTCTTCCCGTCGATCAGGGCCGAGAGGGTGACCTTCACGCCTGCGGAGACATGAGGGAATGAGCTTCATCCAGCTAATCTGACCGTGGATTTGGATGAATAGATCTATGAATAGATGCATTGTGTTTTAAACAAACACGGAAACAAACATACCTGGCCTGAGGCTCTGGGTGTAGCCTACACCAATCAGGCTGGCATTGTTGACTTTGGCCTGCGGGGGAAGAGGGGGAAACGTATTAGAAGAGGACGGAAAGATTGTTTGGACCAATAGCGACGCACTTTAGGCAAATAAGATTGAGCGAGGTCAAATCTAGTCCTTTTTTTTGGCTCATAGGTTCCACCCACTGGAAAGACCCCCATACAACTCAGGAAATGGAAAAAGCCAATGGACCATGGTTTTATGGTTATGTTACATAACAGCTTTACAGCTTAGCTCCCTGGAGCCATGGAGCGAGGCGTTTCAAAGAACAATCGGTCAAATTTTGCATTGGAAATGGCGCTATAATAACCAAAGGGAGGTGCTCCACTGACCATGTAGTGGTCAGGCCTCAACTCTCAATGGAGAGTGAAGGCCTTCCCTTGTGATTACATCTCACATATACACAGTGGTTGGTTTGGTGGTCGTACCGAGATGGACGCGTCCTTATCCAGCTTGTATTTGGCGGCGATGCCGAAGCGGGTGTTGTTGCTGCCCGCCGTCCAGGCCAGGGTGACGGCTGTCTCCAGCTCGTCGTTCACCTTCTGGTAGATGGAGCCCCCGAACTCAGTCCCGTCGTTGCTGTGGGGAAGGGGGGGGGGGGGACCATGCAGATGTTAGCAGATGTTAACCAGAACCTGGCATTGCACGCTCCCCTCTCCTCTCCCAGGACAGTAACAACCCACTATTTGTCTTCGGAGAGGCTCTCATCCAAAGTTAAACTCCGGCTCAGCTCCAACTTATTGTTCCTCCACTCCCATGTCCTCTTTACTTTTGAGATATTTACTTTTGGACGCTTTCATCCAAAAGAAAACATCCCACTCCTATCCCACGACTAACTGTTTTGAGATTAAGTCATTCAGCAGACACCTGCATTCATAGGGAATTTACAAACGTCATTAAGGCGTAGTAGGTATCTTGCTCAAGGAAGCGTACATTGGGAGCCAGACATTGGCAGACTAATTGGTTAAAGCGTATTAGTCTGGAACCTCAGACTGGCCGCAGACCAAAATGTCTCTGGACGCAATTGGATAGATATATCAGCGGCAGCCATCTTGGTTGTTCATGAAATACCTCCACGGCGCTCCCACTGGGCACTCCTCTGTACAGTCATCGTGTCTAACCCGCCCTATGTCTGCTGGGAATCTGTCTGAATGGGAGGGGGACCAGAATAATGTATGCCAGAGCAAACAAAATATGAGCTTGCAGATTCTTCTAGTTCCCAGGTCAGTACATGAAGATTCAAACCCACAATTTTCTCAGCTTGGAGTCAAACAAATATTCCTACAGTGCCCATAAAAATGTGAGATGGACATTGGTTTGCGTGCCCGGTGAATACCCACACGTTGGTGTGCAGCTGGAAGTCTCCGGCGATGTGTGCCAGGGCAAAGTTGTTCTGGGTCAGCTTGGACTTGGCCGTGTCGAACGCCATCTGGTAGCCGGCCAGCCAGCCCTCGTAGCCCAGAACGGCCGCCGCGTGCACGATGGGACCCTCGAAGTCGATGTCGCAACCCACGTTGACAAAGTCGCGCTTGAAGGCGGTCTTCAGTTTGCCGCTCTTCTTCCTGGAAGGCAGAAGAATAGATTTGGATGTCGACGAAAAACAAAAACAACCACAATGACCCAAAAGGTGACTCAGACACCATGCAGACAGAAGCGTTTGGAGAGGGGGACCCGTCATGGGCTTGATTGACCAGGAGTTTCCTATTGAGTCATACCGCTGATTATTTAGGGAATACTCTGACTGGGAGCGCAAACATAAATAAAAACAAGAAAAGGAAGGATAGTGTATGTTATAGTGTAACATCCGGTATGACACAACGTATCTGGTGAAGGTCTATGCGTGACTGGACTTGTGACGGATGTAGGCATGAATGTGTAAATATGACTTAATCCCACCGGACGTCGTACTCACCCTGTGTTTGGTACGAAAGATGTATCCAGAGCAACCTTCAGCCCTTGCGCCAACTGCAAAAAAAATACAACAAAATTTTTTAAAAACACTTCCTTCCTCCCTTCCACTTCCTTCCCTATACAGTATTCTACAGGTCCATAAAAGCATGTTTACTGCTCCCCAACACCCACCTGGTCCTCCACTGTGACCTCGGTGGCCAGGGTGTTGTCAGTGTTCCACTTCTGGTTGAAGCTCAGGCCCAGCTCCTTCATTTTGTACTTGGTCTCCAGGCTACCAGCCGCCTTGCCGGTGTCCGTGTTGCTGGAGCCGGACGTGTTGAACTCCTAGGGGAGGAAGGACGCGTGGAAAGAAAACAGCGTTTTATGGGGGGGGGATATCTCCCTGTGCCGAAACGACGGTGCTGTAGAGGACGGCATGGCTGTGGACGTTCACGTTGAGGGATGGAGGAGCCGTTGGGATGCATGTAGAATGTGGCATAGGTTAAAAGAGCGGATGGATGTACCGTCAGAAGGAAACGGGGACATTTGTTAATGAGAAGAGAAGGCACGGCAGATTGTATGAACATCTCCGATGGATCACTACTGTGTAATAAAATATATAAAGAATATTCGGATGACGATTTTTACATGAAAACTTTAAATTCTTAAATTTTATAAAATTTTATATTTTAATTTTTATAACTATATTTCATCAGATATGTGCACATACTACAAACTCTGTAAAAAAGAACTGATTATACTTAGCCTAGATCTATGATATGCAATCATCATAGCCATCTACATTCTACTGAACATGACTTAACTTGACCGACATTCAGTTGACATTCCCATAAGGCAGGGCCAAGGGTAAAACCAGTCTGAAGATATTATCCTGAGCAGGAAACCAAAGTGAAGCCAACATCGTGGATCTGGTCTGTGTGATTACAACTCAGCATCTGGTGTAAACACGCTGGTCTCTTGCAGCTGTGCATCCGTCAAACAAACAGTTTGATTTATAAAGAGGAGGAGTCGGCTTCTAACCCTGGCCTCTTGTAGCTGCTTAAGATGAGTTTATAACGGGATTCATAACCATTTGAAACGACACCGTCACCATCACAAAATGATAATGCAATATTCAGACTTATATACATTGGCTGTAAATAATAACCATGGCACATGCTGAGGCACATATTGACAAATACAGACAACTAAAATAAAATATTAATGAAAACACGTAGGATTAAAGACATCAACATTGAAAAAGACATCCATGGGAAGAATAGGAAAAAAATGAAAAAGGAGGACGGCCATTTAATGAAAAATCATACGAGGAGAGAAAGAGACGAAAAGCTAAAACGGAAGAGGTCCTGTTGCGTTCACACAGGGATCCAGAGCGGATGGGGTGTGACACCAGGTCTTACCATCTACATTAGAGCGGGACGGGTCCATGATGGAAGGCAGCAGAATGGAGATAGAGCCAGGGTTAGCAGAGACAGGGGGAGAGAGGGAGACAGACAGACAGCCAGACCTGCAGTCTGTCTGTCGGTCTGTCTCCCTCTCTAGAACAAAGGCAGCAGGGTTCAAGCCCCCCCGATCACCGGATACACCGGTTCCCCTGAAACGTTTTGTCAGTAGGTCCCAGCAGGGGGTTAGGAATTCAGGAGTTATGGCGACTGCGGGGAGGAACGTTATTACATCTGGGAAACGATGGCCGGGCGGGGCAGGTCAGAGGGGTAACTGGGTGGAATGCCAGGTCAGGAATGATCAACATAGAAGGGTGTCTCCTACCACTCCACTCTGGGACTTCGTCTTTAGGTCCAACTTCACCACGCCGAAGCCTAAAGCCGCACAAGAGATGGGACAGAATTAAGAGTCTCATGAGAATAAACTCATTGTAAAAAAAATCTATGTTGTGCAACCAAGGGTCCAAAGGAACACCTGCCACCAGCCAATGGTGGATAGATTGATTTGACCATTTGACCTCTAAATAAAATCAGGGTTGTGTATAGTTAAACATTATCAATAGCTTGGCCGGTTGATTTTTCCACTCTGGCAGATATAATGTTCCTTCTGCATGCAAGGTTATGATAGAAATATTCATTGCGCGGTGTTGACTAAGGCCCCGTCCACACAGAGCAGATCTTTTGTTAAACTGCATAAGTCCTGCGTTTCGCTCTATCCGGTGCCCGAAACCACACATTTCTGAAACCATGTCCCAGGGTGGTTTCAAATCTATCCGGACCTATGCGGTTTCGTGTGGACGCCTGAAACGCAAACGATGACGTCATTGCCCCCCACCAGCTGGGCGACGTCAGACTTGCGTTGAATTTTTTATTTTATTTTTTATTTGTATTTATTTGTACTTTTTGTAGCTTTAAATACAGCCCCTTGATACATTTACTTACTAACTGTACATTAAAAAGTACTTCTGCTCAATTTAAAAGGTTGAATCTCCTCGTGACTGAATGTTTGTATACAGCGCGCAGGCTGTATGCGCGCAGGCTTGATGCGCTCCACTTTTTTCTGTGGAGAACCAGCACCTTGAATATTTACTACAGCATTTCTACAGCTCGATGCGGTTTCGCACTGAATCCATCTTCACAGAGATATTCCTGAACCGCATATAACGAAACCGGATCGTTTTCGCCCGTTTCGGCTCCGTGTGGACAGGGCCATATGGCCAATTAATTTTTTTTGCTGTAATCATGCTTGTCTCATTTGAAACCAGCCATGAAACCTACGATTCTCACTCCCTCGGGGGAGAATAAATAGAGAAAGATAGTAAATCTTGACCTACACTTGGGCTCCTTTCCAATTATTGAATCTGTCTTCCTATCCCAGAAATCCAGCTGACTAGCCTGGTTGCTAGGGACTCCACATAAATATACAGGCCACCCCAATTAAAACTCCTCCAATTGTCATGACTATGCAATGTATCATGACAATGCATTACGCTGCAAAACAGGCGGAACCCACACAAGAGACACATCTCACACACACACACACACACACAACTCACCATAGCCTTTGCTAAAGACGTCCTTGGCAGACTTGCCCAGGTCTGCGTAGGAGGGAGGGACAGCCATGATGCTATAAATAGAAAGAAACCAGAACGTCATTTGAATGCATGACTCAGTTGTAATGTTGCCTGTCCAACATGTCTATTTATACATGATGTTGTGTATACAGTATGACTTTTCAAAAGAGTAGCGTCACAAGATGATGACGTTCTTCTTTGTTGGTGGTAATCCAGGTATGTGGGGTAAATCAATGTTATTGGCTATTAGATGTGGTGACTTTTTAGAATAATACATTAGTATGACCCAATGTTAAAATCACCCAGTTATAGGTGGCCTAATACGGTTTAACATGTCCTTCTGCCGTTGGGTGTGGAACAGGAACAATTTCCATTTTTTCATCATTATATTTTGCTGATGTGGGCGTAATAGTAAGGGCTCAATCTAAAATCAATTATATTACGACAATTGAAACACACTCAATTCAAAATCTATGAAGGGTTTGGAGTTCTGCAAGACTAGCAACTGTCAGACAATCAACAATTTAACTGAACAAAAAAATATATATACTGAAATTAGTATTATAAAGGGTGTATTTTGAAGACACATGCACGCAAACACATTCTGCATATTAATAATAACTGAAATTGCAGTCTTGGACATTAAGTATTCAGATGTCGCTACAGTAGGCTTGATAGGCCTCAGTGGCCATGGAAAGATTTCATGGAGCGTTCGTCTAATAAAAAAGCAGAAAGGGCCATGTTTAACAGGTCGTTGCCTTCTCCCCTAGTAATTATACTAATGTTCTGGGCCTGTTGACGGTCACCCGTCTGGGGTGGCTGCCGTAGACCTCATTCAGAACAAAGGACACAGCCAACAGGCCTGAGAGAGAGGTGTGGTGGGGGAGGATTCTGTGGGCCCAGCGACCGTTAGATAAGGCACACTAACCGCTATTCCTGCCAATGACATAGAAGCTGCTATGAAAAGGTTTGCTGGCTGATGCGCGTAATAGTGTATAAACGATTAATAAACCCAGTACAGCAAACTGTATCAAATCAGTTTCAGAAAAGAAGAGACAAGTTGGCCTAAGCATCTTTATCAGAACCTCAGTGAAATGCTGAAAAAAATGCTTAACAAAGAAACACACACACACACACACACACACACACACACACACACACACACACACACACACTGCTTGACAGGGTTAAGGGATGAGGACGAATGCACGGAGCATAACCCCTACCAGACATCATCATTATATAACAGCCGATAGCTAACATGGTCGGTTACTTGCTAACCTTGGAGAGAATTAGAGCGATACTTATCACTTGCATTGAAATGAAACACTCTATCTATTCAAACAAATCATTTTTGTCGTACTACATATACAATTCATTAGATGCAATAATGTTCCATACCGGTGCAAAAGTTGTTTAGAGAGGAAAATCTGCAAATGTACCCCTGTCTGGATGCTGCTGTGGGAATGACAGCTAGCTTAGCCTACAGAGGATAGGGCACAATGAAGGAGACACACGGCGCATGCGCTGTGTCATTGCAGCAGGAAAAAAACAGAACCTATGTAAAAGGGAAGTGAAAGATAATCCCGATTCAAATTCTTCATCACATTAACTACAAAATAATCTTAAATGACATGGAAGAATATTTTAATTAAATTATCTTAATGTATGTGCGTCTTTGTGTGTGTGTGTGTGTGTGTGTGTGTGTGTGTGTGTGTGTGTGTGTGTGTGTGTGTGTGTGTGTGTGTGTGTGTGTGTGTGTGTGTGTGTGTGTTTGTTGATCCTGGTGGCCAGAGTGAGAGACAGATAAAAAAAAGAAATTTGAGAAGGACAATAAAGTCTTGTACAACGTAATAAATAGAGCTAATAACATGTGGAGGATAAAAATGACGATAAACGAGTTTAAAGCTTACAAAAATACAAAAATCCCCTCAATATTTGCAGAAGTGAAAATGGGTTTTTATACACGGTTGGTTGCATAATAATAACCATTAACAAAATGTTCAAATATTAGCCATAATATTGGCAATTAAAACCCCACACTTGGTCAAAGATGAATGTGTATTTATTGTACAATGATCTGTATTTTGAAAGCTGAAAAATAATGGATATGATAGAAATACTGCAAATAGAACAATATAATTGGATGACCACTTTCATGTGCAGAAAGCCCCCTCAGCCTCCCAGTTTCTGACTAGGACATGCAGCGTGGATACTTAACAAACACTATATAGCAGCAGCTAGTTAGATGTGGCTAACCAAGCAGTAAAATGGTATAGATCTCCTAAATGAAGGAGACAGAATACATGAGGCCACATCCGTTGTGCAGCAACAAAAGGTGTTGGTGTTTTAGCACGCAGCCCCTATTCTCACAGACTTTGGCTCTGTCCCACCCCCTCGGCCTCCATCATCCACCCTCTCCCTCCCCCAATACAGCGACAGCAAGCTGGCATCAACGAACCGTGTGCTATTGCAAACAGGCGGAGTGTGTTATTTGTGTTGGACTAGCACTTCCTTTACTTTGTTTTTTAAAATTATTATTTTATAATTGCTCATTGCATTTCGTTGTACTTTGTGTAATGACAATAAAGCTTTCTATCTATCTTTCTATCTATAATAGTTCACATTAATTTAATTGTTTGGATTGGTTTTATGTTACTTATCTCTTTTAATGTTGCCTGAAGGAAACATACTTTATGTAAACTATTACATTTATTTCATAATCCTGCTAGTTCATTCTCCTCCATTTATCATTGTCGGAGGATTCTTCTGCTCATTCTACATTCTTGTTTCCCTTTTTCTTGAGTATGAAGATACAGAAGGGGGCTGGATTACAGTCACAGGCCTAGGGGCGAACTGGTTGAGAAACCAGTTTATTTGATGAGACACGTTTTCAGACACACAGGTTTCAAACAACACAGCCCACCTCGGGTCCCTCTTTATAACGAACTCACATGTTTTTAAATATAATAATACATTTATAAAATATTTACATAATTTATAATAATAATATATTTGGGCCATTGTTTTTTACGTGACATATTAGTTTTTCCAAATTATCCTATAAAAGCGAAATGCCTATTCATCAATTTCTAATATTGCATTCCGTTCCTCCTTAACTCTACGTGGTAAATATCGCGTGGAGGAAGGAAAAAACTCTGAAGCCCCGCCCAGAATACATCATCCACCCACTCTAGTGGCCAACAACATCTGGGCGGGCGAGGGAAGTTTTACTGTCAAAGTACACACTGGGCACGATCAACTTTTGCACAGTCCTAAGTCCAATGGTCCAAATTAAGTAGTACTTTATTATTTAACCGCACTGCACTTTCTGCACAATGCACCACCGTGCATGACTGCAGACCGAGCCCTGGCGCCACACAAGTCGATCCGATCAGATCAAATAAGTGAGGCTAGGCTAACGCAACCATGTCTGGAGGACCAGTGTTTGTGAACCCCTTCCATAGACCTCAGTGCCTGGCTGCTGCTGCTCCATCGGGGAAAGCCAAACTCACACACCCCGGTAAAGCAATCCTGGCAGGTAAGTGCATCTGAACTCGTTAATAGTGTGAACAGTAGGCTACACCCTCGTACTTGCCTCCTAACAGTACTTGTGGACACGTTGCAGTTTGGAAAACAAGGGTACTGGATTGGTTGTTGAAAGTGGTAAGACTAGGTGTTAAAAGTTAAACGAACTGAACGTACTTCGTCTGTCGATATCGGTTATCATTTATATTGTAGTGGATTTAACTATATTGACAAAAGGGGCGTTTCTAAAGGAAATGCCTTTTTGTCCAAGCGTGAAAGGTTGCATCGCCGTGGCAGGACATATGGAGAACTGACCTGTCACACAGGTTGTTCGGACACATAAGTCATTTTTCTCGTATCTTGAAACAATTAAAACGTCTCTTCGCATTTTAGTTCATGTTAAGTTTTCCTTTTGCCTTTCAGAGTACATCAACTTTTAACATAATAGCAATACCCCTGTTTTGCATGTCTTCTAGGCTTTTGCAGCACTCCCCAGACAACTTTTGTCATTTATCATTATGAATATGACTCCAGAGCTTCTTATCTGTCGAGTTGCATTCGCAGCAATGACGAAGCACATTGGTCTAATCGACCCAGTCCCTTCTGCACACTCACCTGCAGTTACAACAAAACTCTGTCACAACTACATGCAGTAAACACTTACCTTCTTGCTCCCAGGTTCAATGGTTAATATGCCACAATTAGCACACGGGTGAATTCATTCAAGAGAAATGATTCACTATTGTCTATATTCAAGGTGCTGTAGGCCTATTATTAGTAATATGTGTGTAGTGTATGTACATATCTTGACATACTTTACAATGTGGTACGAGTATGGACAGAATATGGTGTAAAGGAGTCAAGGGCAGAACCTGTCCTGATTAAATGTGTTATGTCTTGATGGTGTCCGCATAGCAATGACCTTATTCAACCAATGCAAGTATTAAAGTCTTGGCAGCCTTTCTGTATCTGTAAAATGCAAAATGAACGTATAAAAAGTACATTGAATGCAATGCATCGTAATAAACACTGACTAACCGATTGAATTTGACCGATTAGTCAAATGTAAAATCATTACAGAATAATTGACATTCATATGACTATTGTGAAGGTCATATTCATATGTGTGGAAAATGTATTTGTTTATATATCACTGAGTCGTTTTAAATTGCCAAACAAGCTTTCAGTCAATCTCGAGTCTAAAAGCTACACTCCCCAGTCAAAACCTGTTGGTTTATTCTACCGGTATATTGGCCTTGATGTCCCCTATGCCTTTCCAAACCAGGATAAATGCCATGAATAAGCTGTGTGCTGTGTGTGTGTGTGTGTGTGTGTGGGGGGGGGGGGGGGGGGGGGGGGGGGGGGATGTACAGTTAGAAACGGTACATTTCTGTATTTCAGAGCTTACGTTTGTGTGTCTGTAGTTTCTATGCTGAAGGAGTTTGATGCGTTTTGATCCGGAAATTCATTTCTTCCTCTAAATGAAAGCAGATTGGAATGCACACCCACTATTAACGGCACATGCACTGCACACATTAACGGCACACGCACTGCACGCATTGCACTGCACACATTAACGGCACACGCACTGCACACATTGCACGATCCGGTGTAGTGCAGGAAGGCCCCGGTGATGCAATACCATGCATGATGTCAGGGTGGTGGAGCGCATGCTGGCTTTTTGTTCAAGGTCTGATCTGGGATGGGGGGGGGGCTGCTCAGGTGTTCTGGATGAGGTACAAGGTTGAGTTAATAATGTCACGGTCAAAATGTGTAGTGTTCAATGGTCAATATCTGGTTTATCAAGATAAGAGATAACACCAACGTTTCTGGCCCCCACATAAAAAAGAAGACAATTTAATAGTGTACAGTTGTACATAGGATTTAAAAGTTAGTGAATCATTTTCTAATCTTTGAAACTGGCAGCAAGTTGTGAACTCTAGAGTTATGATACCATAACATATTCATATGATTTATATTTATAAGATGCACTCCTTATGTTTGGATCAGATATATTTATGGGAATATTGAGTATTGAGAGTTAATTACACTATTTGAATCCTACATCCTCTTATGCCGAGATAAGTATTTCCCTTGTTGGACTCAACCAAGGGGGGAGTATCTTGTGGGCAGTCATGCTGTGATTACCTCAGCCAATCAGAGGCCTCGGTTGTATTTGCTGTTCAACTGCAGATGTGGGGCAATCTGTTTATTTAAGGTGGAAACTGACTCGGAAGTATAAGACAGTAGTCCACTTTACTACAATGTATAAATATTTTATTGTTGAACGTGGATGTATACGCAGATGTATTACTTTTTAGGAATCCAAAATAATGTTTTTTGTAGATTTCTATAGTACACATAGAAGGTCGAATAAAATCCAATTACATTTTATATGAGCTTGTTTCTACCAGAGAAGGAAACTACAAGGGTGTGAGAATGGAATTTATTTGATTGATTTTTCTAGATAGTTTTGGCTCATTATCTATACGGGTTTGGTGCCGTTTTGCAAAGTAACCCTCACTTTTCGTTCCTATTGAGGCCTGAGGAGCATGACAAAATAAACAACATGAAACACAGTAGGGACTTTTCTGGCACTTGTTGTTGTTTTATGTGGTTCATTGACTGATTGTGTGTTTTGTTCCAGGCGGTATCGCTGGTGGCATCGAGATCTGCATAACCTTCCCGACAGAGTATGTGAAAACACAACTCCAGCTGGACGAGAAGGCCAACCCGCCCAAGTATAGAGGCATCGGTAAGTCACTATGGTTACACATACCAGAGGGGTTCTTTAGGGTTAAAGTTACTCTAATGCCCCTTTTCCACCGGGTGGTAAGGTTCGGACCCAGCTCGCCTCAGCCCAGTAGTGATGATGCAGTATAGCCCAGCTCAGTTACAACTCCTGTTTCCACCGCCGGCAGTACCCTTATGGTAGGGCGGGGTTTGGGCCATATGGTGATAGCCGCGAGCTACGTAAACATCGTGACCTCATAGCAGTCCCACAAAGTGTAGCCTGCTAATAAATCCAAGGAAAAAGAAGAATGCGCACAATGATCAAAGAGCAACAATGAAGGACGTCCAAGAAGGACGGCAAATTTTTGCGCAACATTTTCTTCAATAAACTAAGCTTTCGCCGTTGTCCAGAAATACCTCGCAGGTAATGTGTTCGTTTGTTACTATCCCCCTGTTGCACGGATGTGCGATTCTGTCGACCAAATAACGGACGACGTGTGTAGCTCGAACTCACCCTTTCAGGCGTCTCAGTACCCCAACAGAGGAGTACTGGGAGACGAGTACGGCTCAATACGCCTCAGTCCGGATCACAACCACTTTTGGTGTTGGAAACGTAACCCATGCCGCACCTTTTAAAGCCTGAACAGACCCGCACCCTCCGGTGGAAATACGCCATTAGGTTAAGGGACCCCTATATGTAGCAGTGTGTTATATAAAATAAATAAATAATGGAATCACATGTGGAAGAGTCCTAATGGTCTGATAGATAGATTAGCCCAGCAGTTGATCCTGCCCACTAGCGGATGAGGAATGTTTGAGGACTCTAAACTACTATTTGACCTATAACCTCGGATATGACTTTAAATTTTTCTCCTTTTTATTAACACCAGCCTTCTACACTGCAAGTTATTTTTGAGGCTGTTGTTGTTGTAGCCCGATGATAATGATTCTAACTGTGTTTTAGCATGGTCAAGCTTCTTTCTCTGTGGGTGATCTGGTTGGTGACCGAATGAGACATTCACAAATGCCTTCTCACAGTATCCAAATAGCAGCTAGATTTCACAACCATTTCCTTATGTGCCGTTTGCATGGCTTGCCATATCAATACCTGGTTTCATGTTTTAGGCTACCGAGTTACCAATAAATATATATTTTTTAAGAAGGACATTGTGTCCAAATATGTTACTTTGGGGCCCATCAAACCCTCTCAAGGGCCCCCAGTTGGTGGCGTATTAGATAGGTTAAAGTATTTTATGGTAAGCCAGAATATACAGCATCTGTATGTGGTTAAAGGTTTAAACTCTGATGTGGAAAGCTGGTGTTAATCAAAGGCAAAGGCTTTCATTGTAGTGAAAAAGAGTGGGAATTTCCCTCTTAACTAATACATTGAAAACGAAGATATGAGAAATATTTAGTAAATCCAAGCGTGAGTTTACAGACATTCTCCTCATGAAAAGAGCCATTCTGTATTCAGTGTGGTTCCAACTGTGGGTCTTTGTTATCTGTACGAGGAAACACTTGTGGACTTTGGCATGGCGTCCATTTACTTAGATCTAGAACTATTTTGATTGGTTACGGTGTCAGGGACCATGGCGTGCTTCACTGCCATCGCAAGATAGCGTGACCAGGGGTTTGAAGGCCTTTTACTTGAAATATCAATGATGATGGGCCCAAACTGAGAAAACATAAATGGAGTTCATATAAATTAGAGATTTTTTTGATTGTTTAGTTTGGAATTCAGTGAGTGTCAGTAGTGTCAACCAAAAGAGGAATATCGTTGTTAAAACAACTTATGGCATATCCAGAGGTTTTGTCAATGGTGAGGCAGGAATGTGTTTGCAATGTTGAACTGTCCTTGATATTTACCTGAGAGATTACATTTTGGTGTCGTTACCGCTCTGCTTCGTCTATGCTGTTGAAATACTCCCTCTTCATGCCTCCAATCTGTCTCCCTCTGCAGGCGACTGTGTGAGGCAAACCGTTAAGGGCCATGGGGTGAGGGGTCTGTACCGAGGCCTGAGCTCGCTGCTCTATGGCTCCATCCCCAAAGCTGCTGTCAGGTACATCGAAAAAGACCATAACAACTTCACTAAACATGTCTGCACCCCCACAACTCCCATTCACACTGACCTCCTAAGCATCCTAACTTAGCATCACCTTTTTTTGTGATGTTGAATATAGAATACACTCTTAGATCTTAGATGAACTATAGTAAGTAAGTAGGTTGGTAATACCTTATTAATACCCAAAGTGGAAATTCTGTTGCCTCAACAGCAGTTTCTAGTCCATATTGGTGTTTCTGAGATTATACTATTATGTACTAATTATATATAAAAATAGGTATATGATTAAAAACCGACTGACCTAGTGTTTCTCATCCCTGTAGCTACTCTGCACTCTGTCATTGTGTTCATTTTTCGAACAGTGGTAGTTCATTATTTTTATAGTTCGCTTTGATAATTTCCAGCCTCACTGAGTCACTTGTAAGTCACTTTTGATAAAAATCAAAGACTAAAGGAAAAGTCCTAAATGTGAAGCGTGCATTGGGTCGTGTCCCCCCCCCCAGGTTCGGAGTGTTTGAGCTCCTGAGCAATAAGATGCGTGATGAGAACGGGAAGCTGGACAGCATGCGTGGCCTGCTGTGCGGGCTTGGGGCCGGCGTGGCCGAGGCGGTGGTGGTTGTGTGTCCCATGGAGACTGTGAAGGTGGGTGCTCCTTTCTCATCTTCACCAGAGATAACCTGCTGTTCCTCCATCTTGTAAACGATGAGGCGTTTTAGAGTTTAGGGGTTACTGATTTTTTTCCATCGTGATCCCGGGAGCTCCTTTGGGGAGAATTAATGAACAGCTTGGTTTATGATCCTAGATGGGTGTTTGCTTAGCGTAAAGGGTTAAAAGGGCAGGATGAAAACACAGCTAATAGGTTTTTTGTTATTTATTATATTGTATTATTAAATGATCATTATTTGCTTTCGCTGTGAACTATCGGTTTGTGTTCTCAGACTAAACAAAATAATCACTCAGACACTTTAAGATGTACAATTTCAGTTGTAGTGAGACCTATCACTTGAAATATGTCATCTAATTAGCCTATATAGAATGTGTGATGTTAGTGTTTATAATCCCGTCTGAGGCACTCTGAGTAGCAGATTTGGTGTCTGTATGATATTTCAGGGTCCATATAATTTTATATTAGTTATAATAAAACTAATGCAGTGTCTGAAGAATTTAATGATAACATTGTGGTCTGTCATCAGGTAAAATTCATCCATGATCAGTCGTCCGCCAACCCAAAGTACAGGGGCTTCTTCCATGGGGTCCGGGAGATCATCAGAGTTGATGGTAAGAATACAACTCCTCAAAGCTGTCCTTTCATTCAAATGGTGTTCAATGTCAGCAGTTAACTCATGATGTCCATGATGTAGTTTCCCCATCGTTTGTTGGTAATAGGCATGCATATTTCAATGGTTTCAGCTCACCTGACCCACAACAACTTCCTGTGAATATAAAGTTGAAATTGGCAATTCAGTAGTTTAAACAGGCGACCTTCCGCCTACGAGTTAAAAAAATAGGCATTTAAGCAGAGGTTATTTGAATAGTAACTTATGCGTATTATGTATTTTATTGTGTACTAACTTACTAACTTATAAACACAACTTTCTCTCTCTCTCTCTCTCTCTCTCTCTCTCTCTCTCTCTCTCTCTCTCTCCAGGGCTGAAGGGGACATACCAGGGGCTGACAGCAACAGTGTTAAAGCAGGGCTCCAACCAGGCCATCCGCTTCTATGTGATGACCTCCATGAGGAACTGGTACAAAGGTAGATATGTTGTGTGTGTGTGTGCGTTTGTGTGTGCATTGTTCGTCTATGTATAGTGTGTGTATAGTTTTTCACCTGTTCTACAAATGCTGTAAACACCAATGTTTTCCCGTTTTTTTGGGATAAATAAAGTGTTAACTTATCTTCTCCTTTATTTTGTATTTGTCTTTTTGTTTATATGTGTGCTTGTGTTTTTTAATGTTTGCCAGCCGGCGCATTAAAGACGAGTTTGTTTATTTTGATTTAAAAAGGGGACGACCCCAACAAGGCCATCAACCCTCTCATAACTGGAACGTTTGGAGCCATCGCCGGCGCTGTCAGTGTGTTCGGAAACACTCCGCTGGACGTCATTAAGACCAGGATGCAGGTAGGAGCGTGGTTTAATTCCACTGGCTGTCACCAGACCTATGCACGCAAACGCACACACACACGCACACACACACGCACGCACGCGCGCGCGCACACACACACACACACACACTTATTTCTCCTTCAGGATGAATGAAGGACCTATCTATCCGATATTACATATACTGTATATTACATACACTGTATGTGAACATAGAGAACATGGTAGGCTGTTGCTTAGTATTTCTTGATTTTACAGGGCCTGGAAGCTCACAAGTACAAGAGCACGATGGACTGCGCCATCAAAATCATGAAGCATGAAGGACCCAAGGCGTAAGTTGTCTCCGTTTTCTTATTAGATGGTTACAGTAGGGTGCATTGTGTAGATATTAAAGGTTTTTAAAGGACTACACAATTACAGTTGTAGTTTTCTCTGGTAGTACAGAGACAGATAAAAATAATCATAATTTATATCAGGTCGGTAAGGTATGCTATAGGAATTCCAATAGGAATTGGAATTTAAGATATGAAAAAAAAACGAAAATAAATAATGCCAAATATACAGAAAATGTATCTTTATACACACTAAGGGTAGAATATAAACCAAAAAAAAAGTACACGTAAACATCTACAGTGGAGTTATTACAATAAACATTCTTGTACATAAGACACACACATTTTGCCGAAACTCGAAGGTAGTGACACTTTCCTGCTGCTGGTTCCCCACAGGTTCTACAAAGGCACCGTTCCTCGCCTGGGCCGCGTGTGTATGGACGTTGCCATTGTCTTCATCATCTATGAGGAAGTCGTGAAGGCTCTAAACAAGGTCTGGATCACGGACTGAACCCTCCCCCACCCAACTTCCCAAGAAATGGACCCGGCATGAGGGGAAGACAAGATTGGGCCTTATATAGCACCTCAACAAGGCCTTGGAGACGAAACTCCCCTTTGGGTTTTACTATCTACCTCTGTGAGATCCATGCATTAATGAATGATGTCTTTGTCATAGATATTTAAGACAAAACAGCTCTAATAATATCAATATTAATAATAAGGATTTTTGAATATTACATATATCTCAAATTCCAAAAGGAGTTTTTTTAAGAGCTCAGGGAAAAAGTGCGAAGCAGTTATTTGGCTAAATGCTTGATCTGGGGGGTTGGAAACACAGTTTGTATGGGGCTTTAGAAAGTTTATTTCTAGTTCTGTTCTTTCGTGTACCTAAAAAATAACACAACTTAATATTGTTTGAAAATTAGATTGTCACCAAAAGCCCATAATTTTTAAGACATTTAGATACAAATGTTTTTTTGGTTCCTATTTTTGTCAAGAGTATTTGAGACTTACTTTTCTTTTAATAGTTGCAACACTGGTGCGTCAAGTCATAGGTTTTTTACAGAGGTGAAAACGTATGGAGATAGATATAATTTAATCCTATTTGATTGATGAATGAAAATGAACATCTACATGCCTTGCCTTAACTAATTGCTGTCACCATCATGACAATAGTCATTGTTAACACATGTAATTATCACCGATTGTACCCTGTCATGAAATGTATGTTTTTATTGCCTTGGTACCATTTAGAGAAGTATACAATTTCACTGTAATATAGTAGGGAGGGGGAATAACTGTTGAATGAAGAATGTTTAGAGTCATGCTTTGAACAAGTGCCTGTGTAAGACATGATGGGGTAATAATGAAAATGTGTAATTATTAATAAATTAATTGTTAGAAATTATCACATGATTTTTCTAATTAATGAAATAATGTTACATGCAGTGCAGATGTTGATACTATCCAGCACCTTCATTGTATCCGTTAAGTTATGTTTGTTTTGGTTTGTCAAATCGGATTCGACCTGATTTGAAAAGAATTTCTTGTGAACATTTGTATTTATGACATGAATGCAATGTTGTGACATGAATGTGTCTGCATTTCCAGACCATCTACAGCATAAGAGGATGATTAAAATACCTGTCAGAATACCGGTCTCCTTTATGATTAGGGAAATGAACTCAAAATATATTTTATATATGTAATATATATGTATAAGAAGTATTTTAATTGTCCAAGGATAATTATCTTATGTATTTGTATGTACTATTTGAATTGTGTTTGTAGGGATTCAAAAATAACGTTACTTTCCTTTTATTGACATTTAATAGATAACCAATATTTTATATATTAATGAAATGATAACTTATTTCTTGAAAATAAGGCAGACCGGTGTGTTTAGAGTAATATTCAGCATCAGTTTTTGTCGCAACCCTATACTGTTCTTTATTGAAAACAAACCAGTGTAGAGATTAACATTTAACATAAAAAACAACTAACATGTTAACCTCTTAAGCTCCAGCCTATTTTTTACAATAAACAACTGGTACTGATGCAACATTGGTCTTTCTGAGCCTTTATATATATTTTTGTTAATCGACCTGTTTAAATCTCTGAAGTTACACCGTTAAATCTTATAACAGAGCTATCTTTTCAATGAAGATGATACCTCCCATTTGACCTTTAAATAATTTTGTAAATGGTGCAACACCAATTTAAAATTCTGTTTATTTATAATAAACTCACTTTTACAATATCATTCCTTCGAAATAATGATTATGTTATGAACCCCAGAGCAGACAGTTGGAATACTGTATCGCTCCCGCTGTGCTGTGCTCTGTCTGAACCCGTCCGCTTGCCGTAGTCTGCTTGTCCTCTTGAGGGCAAGGGAATAAAGATGCTTGTGTTGGTTTAGCAATCGTAGCAAGTATTTAAAAAAATGTCTTCGAATGGATCTGGGACGAGGGGATTTTACTTCAACACGGTGCTGTCTCTGGCCCGGTCCCTGGCAGCCCACCGACATGCACCGATAGAAAAGGTAACCTAACGGTGAAGTTCTTCCAGGAGGCCCGATGTTAACCCGCTTAGCTACCTGACACAGTCTGCAGGGGATCGCTATTGACATGTTGACGCTTGAGATGACATGTTCTGTGACATTTAACATTCTTCATTTGATCACGTTTGGTACAAACATGGAATGGGCTTTAGCAACTGTTAAACCATGCAATATACTAGAGTTAAAGCCACCTATTCCGCAGACACTTGAGTATTCTTGTTGTCAAAATGTTCCCATGCCCCATGGACTTTAAATGACCCTTAAAATGAATGAGTGCTGACTGAATATATCGTAATGGAATAACGGTAATTGCTATTCAAATTATAACGGGACTTTTCATTGAACTGACATAAAACAACTCAACAACTAGCAACATATCGACGTATTTTTATAGAACGAAATAGTGTTTTTTACATGAAATATAATCTATGAACGTATGATATTTAGTCTAATATAGTGTAGAAATCCGCCGGATAGAGGAAACATCCCCCATGATATTGGCTGATCCGTTGCTTTGGGATATGAGTCACGTCATGTGACCTCTCTCCTAAATGACAACGGACAGATATTCTCATATGGCACAATATTCCCAATTCTGTATTTGTCGGGGCTGGTAAACATAAATGATAGGAGACTGGATAAACAAACAAAGCACTCATTGTTAAAACAAAGTATTTAATCAGATAGGTAGGCAGGACGGACAGATATTTTTTGTCATACTTTACACAGACACGGTCACTCTTAATATTGGTCATTGTATAATCAATCTTAATCGCCAAAGTGTCTGGATATAATTTTATTTTCCCAGTTTAGTTGCACATACAACTACTTTGACGGCAGCCTTTCCTTCAGCTAATAGCTCTATAGTAGCACTGGGCACATCTCAGGAGGTGGCACCCCCGAGAGCTCAACTCATCTCTTCTCTGTCATTATATGGTTAGCCTAATGACACAAATTATCTGCATTGTTATGGCTGTCCAATTTGACGGCGAGTGTGCCGCTGTGTGTCCAGCTGAGAAGGGGAACATTCCATAGCAACACAGAACAACAACACTTCTAGGTTCCATCATTTCTATAAATGGATTCTGAGAACAACATTATGCAGTTACTGCCTCATTGTCTGGTTGGGCTGTGAAGGGCGTTTTTCCATATCACTTTTCCATATCACCATATCAGACCTTGATGGCTTGGTGTGGTGGGAAGAAGTATTATGGATCAGTGTATGCATAGTTTGGGTCACACATAGGTGTCAAATATTCACATGCAGTATGTGGTGGATGTGATTCTGTCTTTTGTTGACGTCTTGTTGAAACGGAAACCCCACACAAAGGCCATTGACCAAAAAGGCCATTACTGACTTTGAACTAAAGTCAGTACAGGAAAGCAACACAAACAAAATGTGAAAGCAGCACAGAGCAAAAGTGAACATGCATAACAAAGATCAATGTAATAGACAAACACAGTACTGCTGTTTGACACGTCTGCTCATTGTTATCGTGAAGTTTGTAGGGTAAAATACTTGTGATGCTTTTGGGGGGGTCATTCAATGTGATTACAAAACAAAGTTACAATCTGGTAAGGGGGAGTATGAGAATGCATAGGAGGACAAAGGCCCCCGCAGAACTGCATCATTTCAACAGGGTGGGTAGAAGAGTCTTCCAGCTCTTAGCCTAATTGCGCCATTGCAGATTAAAAAAAAAAGCATGGTTTATACAGTGCACTTAATTTAATGAACATGCTAGCCTTGGGTTCTACGCTTCAACTTCTTTGCTTTGTTTGGCCAACCTAAAAACAAGATACTGAAAGAAAAGCCTGAGGAGGAAGGCAATGTACTGTATATTACAAACATAAAGTGACAAACACTGAATTCTGTAAGGGTGAGGGATGCAACCAGACACTGATGACATTTGATATGTCGGACACAATGCCTACGTTTCTTTTCCTGAACCGCACTCATCACTTAAAAATGCCTGGTTATCACCTGCCCAGCAATGGCCCTGTGTCTGCTGTGGTCTACTCCACTGTTAGCCTAGCTGAGTTGCCGCCCACTGTGACCTTGAACTAGTGGTGATGGTTGTTCTGCTCCAGGTCCAGAAGCTACACTGCATGTGTCCGGTGGACTTCCGTGGAGTTTTCCAGCTGGATGAGCGTAGGAGAGATGCTGTCATCGCTTTGGGCATCTTCCTGGTGGAGTCCAACCTGCAGGTACTGGGGGTTCATAACAAGTTACACATGTTAAGATGCACATGTTAACATCTTGAGATGACACGGTGATGCACTAATAAACACCGTCTTTCCGAGCTTTCATTTACTCTCTTATTTAGCTCTTATTTTTGTTATTATTTATCTTCCATCACTTCATTTTATCACAGCACTTGAATTAGTTTGTATTCAAGTCAGAAATTGTATGCTTTTATGGTTCTCAGCCTCACTTTTTATGGCGTTGGATGAACGGCTCTTCAGATAGTAAATTGAAGTGTGACTGCGGTGGATCACATGTTGGCGTGTCATATACTTGTGGTGTTTCAGCACAAAGACGCCATCGTCCCCTACCTCCTAGGCCTGCTCAAGGGACTCACTAGGGTTCAGTGGATCGAGGAGAGCTCCGAGCGCAAAGGAAGGGGTAAAGATATAGATTCTTTCTACTTTCATAGTTTTGGAGCTTGGGCGTTCGTCTCCCAACCGCAAGGTCCTGAGTTTGATCCCCGATGTCCACAACCTACCTGTAGGCATATTGAGCAAGATAACCTAAACCCCGCCTGCTCCTTAATGCCATTGAATGAGCTGCAAGTTACTTTGGGTGAATCGCTAAATAGTCATTTGTATGCACTATAGAGTCTTGATAGAGTAATAATCTGTATTTCTGTGTATGTTTTGAAACAGATACACTCCCTGTAGCGGAGAACTTCAGCTTCTTTCTAGTGACGCTCCTGTCAGACGTTGCCCAGCGGGATGAAACACTACGAGGACAGGTGTGTGTGTGTGTGTGTGTGTGTGTGTGTGTGTGTGTGTGTGTGTGTGTGTGTGTGTGTGTGTGTTATTGAGCTGGGTTCTGTGTTCCTTTATGTCAGATCCTGGAGACGGTGATGGACACAATGCAGGTGCTGCAGGATATCTGCAGAGACCCAGAGCACCATGACAAAGGTGCAAACAGTGCATGGTTCCTTTGTCTCTCTCTTTCTAGATTTCTATCTATCCCCCTCTTTATATCTCCTTTCTTTTATTTCCCGCTTTTCCTCCCCCAGTCCTCTCTCTTTTTGCACTTCTTGTTTCTTTTCTCTTCTCTGGCTTTGTCTCCCTCCTAGCTCTTTCCTCTCTCCCCTATCCAGGGTTGCCATGGGACTGGAAAGTAGTCGAAAATGCTTAGATGAAAATAATAATAATCAAGACCTTGAAAGTGCTCGGACCAATAAAGAGGTCCTTAACAGTGCTTGGATTTAGCCTACCGTAATCTCTGAGCTTGAGCTTCTTGCGTTCGTCATCTCCAAAACACCTATGATACAATCTTATACATATGGAGTGCTGGGCCAAGCTTGATACACTGTCTTCTTCTCTACTGTATAACTCTTGGAATAGGTTAGAAGCATACAGCGATGTGCTGATCGCTGCTCTGTGAGCTCTCTCTCGTAGGCGTTCTTAGGTCAAATGTGTGGCTGGTTTCCTAGGTAGCCCGTATTGTTTAGCCCCCCCCCCCCCCCCCCCCCCCTCTGGTTTGGGACGGGTGTGACACACTCAGCCAACCAGCAATCAGGAGAGAATAATGAATGAATGTGCGTGCTCACTGTTGCAATACTAAGTGATGTAATGTATTTCAGATGCTGCGGTCGAAACATTTTGTTTTAATCTGTCATTTTTTGCATCTTTATTGCCCACGACCTCTTCTGAACCACCAGCAGGAGCAGATAGGAGTTTATAATAAATCATTATTTCCGTGTATACGGAAATATATGTACACGTATACATTGCGTGTATACGTGTACATATGTGTTCCCTCACAGTAACTGTGAGCGGAAGCTAAGGCCCCGTCCACACAAACCGATTTTTGGGTGAAAACGCATAAGTCTTGTGCGTTTCGGCCGACGAATAAGTTAAAAACGGACCAATCTGTTTTCATGTTAGGATTCATGTGGACGCCTGAAACGCATACGATGACGTCATCGCCCCCCCACCAGCTGGGCGACGTCAGAGTCGCGTTGAATTATTATTATTCCTTTTTATTGGTATTATTTTTGTTGCTTTAAATACAGCCCCTTGGTAAATTACTTACTAACTGTACATTAAAAAGTATTTCTGCTCAATCTAAAAGGTTTACAACTGCTATCTCCTCCTCGACTGAATGTTGGTATACAGCTCGCAGGCTTGATGCGCTCCACTTTTTTCAGTGGAGAACCAGCGCCTTGAATATGTACTACAGCGTTTCTACAGCTCGATGCGTTTTCGCAATGAGTCCGTCTTTATGGAGATATTTCTGAAACGCATCAAAGGAAAACGGAGGGGAAAAGATTGTTTCCACCCGTTTGGAGTCTCTCACAGTAGCGTGCACATTTCTCTTTTCTTTACCTCTTCACCAAGCCTTATTTTGGGCCTGGAAAAACCCTGAATTTGTCTTTAAAAAGTGCTTGACATGCATCATTACGAAAGAGAGGCAACCTTGCCTATCTCTCACGCTTTTTCCATTTTGTTATCCTTTTTACTCTATGATAAAGAAGGCCTGAGTTTCTCAAATGGGAAAATCTAGATCTATACGTTCCTCACCATTCCCAAAACGCCTCCAGGCTTCCTAACCCTCCCAACACTCCCAAATTCCTCCCTCCCTTCCTCCCTCCCCAGAGTACCTGTGCAGGTACACAGTGCCGTGCCTGCTGGGCGTGGCCCGGGCCTTTGGTCGCTATAGCAACACGGAGGAGGCCCTGCTGTCCAAGCTGTTCCCGCGGCCCGTCGTGGCCCTGCCGGCGTCGGCCGACGACGGGGACGCCGCCCGCCGCCGCTCCTTCAGCGACTTCCGCTCCATCCTGCCCAGCTCCTTCCTCGCCGTGTGCCAGGAAGACTCGGCCAAGCGCAAGAGCTCGTCCGTCTCAGGAACGTCCCAGCAGGTGGGCGCCCGCGGGGGGAGGGTTAGACCGTGGCTTTATATAATAATAATAATAACAATAATAATTATAATGATAATAATAAATTTGATTTGTATTGCACTTTATATTTCAGGAATCTAAGTGTGCTAAAGTGGGAATCTAAAGTGCTACTGAGAGTAATTATTAAGAATTATGAATAAACGGTTTAAAGGAGAACCTATAAAAGAAAATTTAGTAAAATGCTTTTTTTTTAAAAATATGTTTTTTAAGTTTAGGTTAAGAACCGCTGTAGTCTGTGCGGCCCTCAGGTGGTCAGCAGGGCGTTCCACAGTCTAGGGGCAGCAGCAGTAAAGGCCCGACCACCCAAGCTGCGGAGCTTTGTTCTTTGGGCTTTCATGTCCCCATGATGCCGTCTGTGAAGTGCGCAGAGAGTTCGCCCACGGCCTTTTGCCGTTTTGCTGCCACAATGCTGATGACGCACATTAGTTCGCCGAGCTCATGCTTTCAGGGGTACGGCGCCACGGCGCTGCGGTGACCGTGGGCAGGGGCCGCGGTCACGTCATTTGTTTCTCTCGCATCCGGCTGGAGCAGCCAGCGCAGGGCAATGCTCCATCTGGGTTCAGGGTAGCGGTGTTTTTCTTCCCTTCACTGCTTTCTCTTCGTTGGTACGAAAATCATTTTAGAAAAGTGTGCTTCTGTACTGAGAGGTGGTGACACCTTTTATCTTTTGGACTGGCGTTTTGACATTTACCGATAAATGGTTTGGTAAGGGCATCTATTTAGGGGAGGAAAAAGTATATAAAGAATAGGCTTCCTCACTCTCCAAGTGGTCGTCTTCAAAATATAAACAGTGACACTCTAGGAATGACATCAGCAAATGGAAAGCATCTGAGCACCGAGCTTCTATCTAAATAACAAATCTGTAATGCACTAGTAGGAATGTGTTATTTGGGCCAAGAGGAAGTTGTCTGTATAGAAGTTTAATTATGTGACGTGTTTCTCTCCCCAGGCTAGTCCGGAGAGGGTTGGTTTAATGCCCAGCTCTCCCACGGACCCCTCTGCTCCCTACTTCGAAGGTGAGCGCCAAAGAGAATATGCATGACCCTGCTGTTTGGATGTGGCTGTCGTCTGACATTGAAAGTTAATCATGCGACTGATACTGTAATCCAGAGGGATTTACGGGTCAGGCTGAGGACATTTTTAAGCATACAATCAATATGAGAGCAACTTTAAAAATGTTGGTGCCTCGAGATCAAGGCTTTGATGGACAGGAATAGTCTTGTGGTAAGTGTGTTTGACTCCCAGACGAAAGGTTCTGGGTTCAGCCCAAAGGCCTCAATCTACCTATAGGCATCCTTGAAGAAGATTGCTAACGATCAACTTGTCAATCAGAATGCATTAATTCACGATGAATTATTAAACAATGACCAAAACAACCATTATCGAGTTAAAAATAGTTTATAATTGAATATGTGACATCCCAATCTACAAGCCCTATCATAAAAAATCACTGACCTGTAGGTAGGGCTGAACGATTTGGGGAAATAATCTAATTGCGATTATTTTGACCAATATTGTGATTTAATATGCGATTTTTTAAATTTATTAAGTTCCTTATGTTCTGTATTATTCACTAAAAAAACAATAAATCATTCTTTAGTATGACCAACACAACATTGGAAGCAGTCAACATGTAAACTGCTCTTTCCTTTAGGACAGGCCGATGTGTTGAGATGAATTGATATTATGACATCTTTATCTAACTACTGAATTGTAAAAGAAAAATAAATGTAAATCTTACTGATCTCCAGTATGTAACGGTAAAAAAATAAACAAAAAATGGAAAAAAAAAACCACACAAAACATAATACTATCGCGGCCTTTGCGATTTGCATATCGCGTTCTATTACTTCGCGATTTCGATTTGAATTCGATTAATCGTCCAGCCCTACCTGGCGGTACATTTGATTATGTCTCTGTGTTCACTCCTTTGCTCTTATGCTTCGGAAATAATGAACGTGACATCAAAATATCACAAGCCCTGTGATAAAGATCCCTGTCTTATTGGTCCATTTGTCTGTCCAGGCTCCTACCTGCCAGACGGCAGTGCGGTGGACCCGGACTACTACTTCTCCACCATCAGCTCCAGCTTCTCCGTGTCCCCTCTCTTCACCGGGAGGAGCCCCGGGGACTTTGACGTCCCCCTGGACATGCTCCGGCAGCTGCTGCACATGGTGCTCACACACCACCCATTTGAACCATGACACTGCAGATTTGAACAAGAACAATAACAACAGTAACGATGACACTACTGATACTCATCGACCGATACTCAACGCTATTAACAATAATACTACAGATAATACTACAGATAACAAAAAATGACACTTCAACTACAAATTGAACCATAACTCCGGAATTAACGACAACACAACCGATACAAATGATAACACTAGCAATATTAGTTAAACTGAAATTAACGTAACACTACCGATATTAAATATGACACTAATGATATTGACAAGGAAACTGCCGATATTCATTCTATATATAAGCATAGTTATTAATTATTACGATCGATGTGAGGTTATAACGCTACCCGGTATAATCACCTCTGTCAATGGCTATCACACTTAAGATTTTATATATAACACTTCTGATATAAATTATAACTCTACTAATGTAACTATTTTAATTTGACCTCTTATGGTCTTAAGTCTGTCAAAATGTTTCTTTAAATTCTTTATATTTGCTTTGTTTTGTTTAGGTTGAACTGTTCGTCTCTGAGTCATTTCTGAAAACACTGGATGCTACTTTGACAGAAGTCGTAGAGGTATGTTCTTTCTTCATATGCCAATTAAACCCCAAATATTTCTTGTCTGGGATCATTCAAATATGATCTTAAAATCATGTTTCTGTGATCGTAGTTCTAATGTCATACCACTGAATGTCTTTCTAGCTGAACCCAGGTCTCCACCTGTACTACAAAACCTTCAGCGACCCCCTGTACGTGGCCATCTTTAAAATGCTGAGAGACACGCTGTACAACCTCAAAGGTACGGACACCTCCGCTTCAGTGTAGCCTTACAGGAAACATGAGGTCACATTCACCATCACTGAGATCGGGAAGCCTTGTATCCATTATCATATCTGTTTTAAGGCCTATTGAACTTCAATAGCGTCCTTCTCTACTTAATCACTAAGACGTTGTAATGACATGTTTTTTTACTGAGCAGATTTTGCTCTGCCTTAATAATTTAATATGATTTATTTATGCTAAGGGTCACGTTATGCTGTACATTACACAATGACAAATGTAAAAGCTAAATTACTTATTCATATATTCAATTCAAAGATTTAGCATATCTATATTTGCGTTTAATGTGCGTATAAATATTCTACTTGAATTATAAAATGTAACATATTATTCTCATTATTATTATTATAGGAAGGAAGTATTTGTAGCTGTAGCTTTTTGTTGTTGAAGCCTCTCGTCCCTAACGCGCCCCCCCCCCCTCCAGACCTGCAGACGGGCTATGTGAAGGAGGTCCATGACTTTGTGCTGGAGCAGTTCAGCAGCAGCCAGTCAGAGCTGCAGAGGATCCTGCATGACGTGGAGCACCTGCAGAGCGAGCTGAGCCCCCTGAAGCTGCGTTGCCAGGCCAACGCCGCCTGCGTGGACCTCATGGTGTGGGCTGTCACCGAGGAACAGGGTAAGGGCCCTTTAACATGTTCAACGTGGTGCCTGTTTTAAACCTGGGTAGTTAATATGTATTTTGCCAATAGAGTTGTTGAATAATGTATCCTACATGAATACAGCAGTAGGAATCCAATAAATGTATTCAGTATGTACATTCTATATCATTCTCTTTGTTTCATAATAATAATATTCTTTCAAGCCATTTAAGTTTCCTCTGCGTATTAAATAAACCCTCCACCTCCCGGCCCTTCCCCGGGGTCCCCCCCCCCACCAGGAGCTGAGAACTTGTGCACCAAGCTGTCGGAGAAGCTCCAGTCCAAGACGTCCAGCAAAGTCATCATCGCCCACATGCCGCTTCTCATCTGCTGTCTCCAGGTACCCCGACCCAGACTCCCCTCAGCCAGCATCAAGGGCTAAACTAAAAGAAACATGCTGGGTTTGGTCCCATGAGTACGCAGACTTGAGCAAGAGGCTCTTTTGCCTACACAATGCTAAATGATAATGTATGCCACGGTATGATAACGTAATGTACCTGAATTCACTGCAAGTCACTTTGGATAATGTGACTTCATAGGCAAAAGGAACATAGCCAGTTGTGACATGGCCTATTGCCCAACACATGAGAAACACATGACAATAGGCATTTCGTTTGATTCAGGACTTTGAAGGTAGAATCTGGCTCCTGCATATGATCTTATGAGTGGTTTGTTCCAGGGCCTGGGTCGTCTGTGCGAGCGGTTCCCCGTGGTGGCCCACTCGGTCACCACGTCGCTCAGGGACTTCCTCGTGGTGCCCTCTCCAGTCCTGGTCAAGCTCAACAAGTACCACAGCCAGTACGCTCCAGGTACAACACTGGACCTTCGCACGCACACAGACACACACACTGTTGTCTAACTGCGCACCAAATAATGAATAAAGACCTTCGTCTGAAATGCTCAACAATTCATAGGTCAGTTAGGGACAACATATTGGAAAGAAGATTCAAAGGTCACAAAGGGAATTTAGGATGGTCTAGTGGGAAGGGAGTTGGACTCCCAGGTGAGAGGTTCTGGGTTCGATCCCCAATGTCCACAGCCTAACCTGTAGGCACCCTTGAGCAAGATGCCTAGCTTACTCCCACCTGCTCCTTAATGAACGCTGACCGTCTCTGAATCCCCCTGCAGCCGGAGCGGAGATCAAGATCCACGTGACCAACGAACACTCCCTGTCGATGCTAGGCTGCCACGCCAACAAGAGCAGCCAGGCCACCCTGTACGAGCAGCTCCGAGACATCTCCATCGACAACATCTGCAGGTGGGGACAACGTCTGTGTACACATAGACAACACTGGAGCTGGTGGGATGCGTGTTTTCTGTTATTCTCTGTATTTTCTTGTGCTCCAGTAACATGTTTTTTTTTATGCCCTCCCTCTTTCCTCCTCCTCTCTCCTCGTTTCCTCATTTCTCCTCCCCTTTTGCAACTTTACTGCACTCATCTCCTTTCATATACCTTTCCTACTTGTCTCCTCTCTTCTCCTCCTTCATTTCTCTCCTCTTCTTAATTTCTCTCCTCTCTCCTTGTTTCCTCATTCTCTCCTCCCTTTACTTCTTTACTGTACTCATCTCCTTTCATATTCCTTTCCTTCTTCTCCCCTCTCTCCTCCTTCATTTCTCTCCTCTTCTTCATTTCTCTCCTCTCTCCTCTTCCTCTTGTCTCCTCCTCTTGCTCCTCTCTCCAGGTGTCTGAAAGCCGGTCTGACCATGGACAGTGTCATCGTCGAGGCCTTCCTGGCCAGCCTCTCCAACCGTCTCTACATCTACCAGGAGAACGATAAGTAAGTCAGGCCCTCAGCCCCTTATCGCAGCGCCTGCCATGTAAGGCAATCAGCCTTGTAGCGACCCAGGTGGGGAACTGACCTTTGGTACTATGTTACATGTGATTCCATGTCTATTTCAACCCACAGTCGTGTCAACATCGTAACTAAATCACATGAAATAAATTACAACTGACAACTGAAAGTGTCTCAGGCTTTAGTTAGGCCATTCAGTTCAATTCAATTCAATTTCTTTATTATTATAAGCCAAATTCTACACATTGGGGTAGAATGTAGTGCTATTCCTGAACCAGTTACAACAAGTCAGAGATTGGTCGCTGAGACATATATATATATTTTTTGTGAATTAAGTATTTAATTATTATGGTGCTCATTCCAATGAATTAATTGAAAGTGGTACTCGGATGCCAGTTAATTAAATAAAAGTGGCGCTCAAATTTCAACATTGTCAGCTCATGGACCAACAGCATTTTATCTTTTTGCAGTAGGTAAATGACCCATAAGAATTTGGAATGACCATTTTATGCTGAACATCTGATCAGAAAACACAAATCGAGGCAAATAAAAGGAGACAAGAACGCCTTTCGATGCATTAAACCCAGAGCAGAAACACCAGTACGCAAACACAGAGACAAACCCCGCCATAGCGCATCACAGCGCATATATAGACATACAAGCGCAATAGACAAACATACATTAAGGGGAGGGGAGTGGAAGGTGAGGATCAGGTGTAGTTCGGGGAGTAGCGATTCGTCAAAAGATGCGTATCCAAACGGGCTTTGAAGATGGCAAGGCCGGTGGAACCGCACCAACCCAACAGAAGCACAATGCACGATCCACAAATAGTGAGTCTCCCAGACCGTCCTCATGCGAGCGCCCTAACCCTCTGTCCTCCTCCCCCAGGGACGCCCACATGATCCCGGACCACACCATCCGGGCCCTGGGCCACATCGCGGTGGCCCTGAGGGACACCCCCCGGGTCATGGAGCCCATCCTGCAGATCCTGCAGCAGAAGTTCTGCCAGCCGCCCTCCCAGCTGGACGTGCTGATCGTGGACCAGCTGGGCTGCATGGTCATCACAGGCAATGTCAGTGCTTTGTGTCTCGTGTGTCCGATTCTAATCCATGTTGTGTTTGAGCTGTGGTGGGGAGCAGAAGAAGCAGTGCTTATCGCGACTCATTTCTAAACGAATAAACAGATAATTCAATTATAATAATGACAATGTTAGCTCATTTGTACCCAGTGTTCTGGGTTAGATAATTGTTGCCAATTAAAAAGCTATTTACTTTGTAATATAAGTGACTTTTAATGACGTAATGTTTATAAATTTTATTATACACAGTACAGAGAGGTACATTCAGCAGTTGTTTGAGTGGGGAAGCGGAAAACCAACTTCAAGAGGAACACAATAGAAAGCTGAGAAAAGACCAGCCTTTTGAGTTAAGAGTATGTTGCAAAAAGAGGTCATTAATCCATCATATGGGCCATATATTATCTCTTTTTTTTCAAGCAATGAGGTCATACATAGGTTTATTTAAATGTTATTGTCATGTGCAATATGCAGTATCAAGAGCTACCATGAGTATTATGAGAGTAATAAATTAGTCCACAGTAGTGGAGTGAAAGTAGAAGTACTCAACTATAAATTTACATCGTTAAGTAGCACACAATGTAATTCCAGTATCTGAGTAGAAGTCATCAACTAATTCCTAACCATAATTATTATAGCTTATATTTCTTGTAAGCCATGCATTCAATTGTATATTTAGTAACTAGTTCATCGCTCTCTCTCTACAGCAATACATCTACCAGGAAGTGTGGAACTTGTTCCAGCAGATCAGTGTGAAGGCCAGCTCCATGGTGTACTCCAACAAAGACTACAAGGACCACGGATACAGGTAACCCACCACTGGCTGTATCCCTGTCTCCTCTTTCATTCAGTGTGTCCGCGGGTCAACCTTGAGAGAAGACGAATACAATCCCAATGAAATGTCCCATGTAGTCACATAACCTTACCGTATGGAATGACACGATTCACTCTGTGAATCTCTGGGAAGGGAAAGTAGATGAGGACACATGCACACACGTGACGTAGACAACGCTGACAGCATGGCCTAGCGAGCTACGTCAGGCCAACACCACTCAGAGTGGGAACAGGAGTAAAGGACTGCATAGCTGTAAGAAACAACCACCGGGATCTAAGACGCACATCCTTCTTTTGACCACCCTTTCTCAGCACTAGCCACTACCTGTCCTAAACCTTTCCTATTTCCTATTAAATATTGGTTATCTGATGTCCATTGGTATTGGATCAATAACATGTTGCTGTTTTGTAAACATTTTACGCAAGGATTGTGGTTCAAATAAACAACAGCTAGGGACGTGTATTACAACCTGGCGCTAGCGATAAGTGCTATAATGCCGCCCATCATACAAACTCCACACATGGGTTTTTGTATTTGCCTGGACCCGAAACACTTCCAACCTCTCCCTCTGGTGTGCAGACATTGCTCCCTGGCCGTGATCAACGCGCTGGCCAACATCGCGGCCAACCTGCAGGCGGAGCACATGGTGGACGAGCTGCTGGTCAATCTGCTGGAGCTGTTTGTTCAGCTGGGCCTGGAGGGCAAGAGGGCCAGCGAGAGGTCCATGGACAAGGGCCCCGCGCTGAAGGTAGCGCCACAAGGTCCTCACTCTGTATTCACCCACACGCTCGCTCACTCAGAGCATTGATGGATTAACTTGTTTTGACTCCCCTAGGCATCGAGCAGCGCAGGGAACCTGGGCGTGTTGATTCCAGTTATCGCTGTGGTGAGTGGACAGTATTCGTTCAGAGCACTGCCATTGATGGTAGCCTTCTTTGCTGTTATATCAAAGTACTAAGTTTGGGCTTCAATTCCCATTCATGCCATTCAGGTGGTAAGACCCCTTTGGTTAAAATCATCCACCAAATGGTATATATATTTATGTATCATTATATTATATAACCACCCAGTTTGAAAAACCCATAGGCCTCACCCAGGACAAATCGTTGCGGTCCAGCAGCTTATCTGAGCTGCTACCGTAGCTGTATTCCTCTGAATGGACCAACATGTTCTCCATGTGTTTCCCCGTGTCTGTAGTTGACGAGGAGGCTGCCGCCGATCAAGGAAGCGAAGCCCCGCCTCCAGAAGCTGTTCAGGGACTTCTGGCTCTACTCCGTTGTCATGGGCTTCGCTGTGGAGGGATCAGGTAGATTATGTTGTTATGTTGTTGTACTCCCGGTGGGGTTCCTTTGCATGCAATGTTATGGTCTGTATCCATAGCTTCACTGCAGTGCCCTGTTTTGGATCCGTTTTTATTCCTGTGAATTTTTTTGATTTATTGTAATCGTTTCTTACTGCAGTAGAGGGGAGGGATAATGGGGTGGTACCGGAAGTTACCAGGTTTGATAGCTAGCGCTGTATTTCATAGTTAATATTATCTGTATTTCATAGGTTATATGCACAGGATTATAAAGTCCATTTGCTATGTATTTCATAGTTCATTTGAGTGTATTTCATGGTTCATCAGCTCTGTAGTTCATGGTTCATAACCTCTGTATTTCATGGTTCATAACCTCTGTATTTCATGGTTAATCAGCTCTGTATTTCATGGTTTACAAGCTCTGTATTTCATGCTTTATAACCTCCGTATTTCATGCTTTATAACCTCTGTATTTCATGGTTCCTCAGCTCTGTATTTCATGATTCATCAGCTCTGTGTTTCATGGTTCCTCAACTCTGTGTTTCATGGTTCATCAGCTCTGTGTTTCATGGTTCATCAGCTCTGTGTTCCATGGTTCATCAGCTCTGTGTTTAATGGTTCATCAGTTCTGTGTTTCATGGTTTATAACCTCTGTGTTCCTGTGTATTTCCCAGGTCTCTGGCCAGAGGAGTGGTATGAAGGAGTGTGTGAGATCGCCACCAAGTCGCCTCTCCTCACCTTCCCCAGCGGTGAGCCTCTACGCTCGGAGCTGCAGTACAACTCGGCCCTCAAGAACGACACTGTCACTGCGGTAAGCAGAAGAAAAACATACACACACACACACACACACACTTAAGAAGAAGGTTGTGAAGTGTGTGCACACAGTTCAACGTGCACATACACTTGACAATAAACGCTTACACCTTGTTTCTTGTTCCTGGGACAAGGGGCTGAATCTTATGCGTGACCAAAGTTTCCAATTCTTAGTTTTTCCTGGGTTGCCTTCAGTTAGTGATGACAACAGTTTCAACACAGTTGAAATATAAAAACAGCATAATCTTATAAACATATGATTGCCATTAAGTCATAATTTGCCTATCATGGCGGACTGGAGTTCCTTCTGAAATGAACTGATATACCAATGCACTGAATCGAGAATCAATCTCAAATCGATCATCGTTTAAAATTAAGAATCAAAAATGAACCAAATCACAAGATCCCGAAAGATTCCCACCCCTGCCTATGAATGTGCCTTCAGCGACCTAACAAAGCGCTCTAGAACCTGTGTTGATGAACCGCTGACTAACCGACTGCACGGGGGCTGTGATGTCTCAGGCGGAGCTCAACGACCTGCGCAGCACCATCATCAACCTGCTGGACCCCCCGCCCGAGGTGGTGGGGCTCATCCACAAGCTGGACTTCGCCATGTCCACCTACCTGCTGTCCGTCTACAGGCTGGAGTATATGAGGTTAGCTGGGGGGAACACACACACACACACACACACATCTGGCTGCTCTGCAGGGCCGGGACAAGTGGGGCTGTGCGTTGTGTTTATGGCTTGTTTAATGATGCGCGTTTGCGTTGTATCCATTGCTCCTGAGGGTGTTTATTTCCATCCACCCTATGCTTGTGGATCTGGGGGGGCCCTTCATGTAGGTGTACATCGTTTGTGTTTTCTCCCAGGATGCTGCGGGCTCTAGACTCAGAGCGCTTCCAGGTCATGTTCCGGTACTTTGAGGACCGGGCCATCCAGAAGGATAAATCTGGTAGGCGGTAATAATGGAGTTATGCTACAAGGAAGAATTTAATTCACTTTATTGGTATAGCCTTTTATCACAGTTAGGCCATATATTTCTGTTTTTTTATGGTATTTATTTATTCATGGTTTTGTGTTGACCTGTAACCTGAACAGGGATGATGCAGTGTGTGATCGCTGTCGGGGACAAAGTGTTTGAAGTGTTCCTGCTGATGATGGCTGAAAAGGTAAGGAGAAATGAGCATTATAAGAATAACACCTACGATTTGAGACTTTGAGGGTAACGAGAGTGTTCATCGGTCACATGGAGGATCTGAAGCGGACCTCTACCTGGATAATGTATGAGTTGTTTTCTTCTTCAGGCCAAAACCAAAGGCCACGAGGAGGAGTTGGAGCGCCACGCTCAGTTCCTATTGGTCAACTTCAACCACATCCACAAGAGGATCCGCAGGGTGGCTGACAAATACCTGTCTGGGCTCGCCGAGACGTACGACACGCTGTCATACAGCAATCACTTATTTAACACGGGCCGTGCTGAAAACCTGCTCTGGGGAAATTAAATTAATCTCTCTCCCTCTCGTTCTTTGTCCTAACGGCGCCTCTTTCTACTCTCTTTTCTTGCTCTATTTATCTGTCTATCTCTTACTTCTCCTTTTTTCTGTCTCTCTTTCCTTCCTTCTTCCTTCCTTCCTTCCTTCCTTCCCTAGTTTCCCTCACTTGCTGTGGAGTGGGCGGGTTCTGAGGACCATGCTGGACATCCTGCAGACCCTGTCCCTGTCACTCAGCGCAGTAGGTCCCACTCATGACCAACCAGTCTTTCTTCTTCCACCTCTCAGTGCCACAATGGACCGCTTAAACCGGACATTAACGTGGACACCCATGATGTGTTTTTTGCTCTGCAGGACATTCATAAAGATCAACCGTACTACGATATCCCAGACACACCCTACAGGATCACCGTACCGGATACGTACGAGGCCAGAGAGGTAACTCGATCCATTTCTCGCCTAACAGAGCAAGCCGTTAACAATGCCAGGGTTCAATTCCCACCAGGGCCAACAATGCTAAGAATGTGTGTGTGTGTACATTATATTGTACGACGCTTTGGATAGTACTGTCTATTCAAATGAGCGTTTTTCACCTATGGCGGCCATCTTGTTGCCATGATGAACAAATGTATTCTGCGTTCGGTTCCCTCACCCTGCAAACGTTTAGAACCAAGATGGCCACCTTGTGAATAAGGCCCGTGGCTCATTTATTTAATTGTCAAATACACGAGAATTGCTCATTCATTGAGAAGAAGCAATGTGTAAAGACAAGATTTGTGTTTATCAGTTCAAACGTATATACTACCTTTACGTCTGGTGTGTAGAGCATAGTGAAGGACTTTGCTGCACGCTGTGGGGAGATCCTCAAGGAAGCTATGAAATGGGCGCCGTCCGTCACCAAGTCCCACCTGCAGGTACGCCCCCCGCTCTGATCAGAGCCGCTTCACCTTCAGCTGGTATAGGCTTCAAGTCTGCTCCGGTCCAAACATTTAATGCAAATGCATGAACTAAAAGTTGTTAATGCTCCTATTACTAGGATTTTGGGAATTTGTTGTGTTTTAGTGACTCACCTGGGTATGGATGCCACAATTAACCCTGCAAACTATTGGGTTTAAAGTGGGGCTTAAATCCTATGCCTTTTGATTTTTTTTTCTTTTGTAACCGATGGATCTTTTCTTCTTTTTAGGAGTATCTGAACAAGCACCAGAACTGGGTGTCGGGTCTCTCCCAGCACACAGGCCTCGCTATGGCCACAGAGAGTATCCTTCACTTTGCTGGCTACAACAGACAGAGCACAACACTGGGGGTGCGTAATGCCTAGAATTAAAATAATCTAAGATAACCTTTATTTATTTACTGTATGTATTCAGTTGTGTCACACAAATATATATAATTGATTAGTGTAGCAGAAGATCATACCTTGTTCAACACTAGGAACTAGGGCAGTAGGGAAACCAAAGAAGATCTTGGTCTACTGAAATTCCACCTCCTCTTTCGACCAATCGATTTGGTCGAAGAATCAACAAACAAGGAGAATTTGATCGGACTAGCAAAATTTAACAACCGACCAGAAGGTGTCTGCCCTAATTAGAACGGCAGGATCCTGAGACTATAGCCCTGTGTGACACCGGAATGTTATTCTCTATTCATTATGCATTATTCACCTGTGTCATTGCTCTGATGCCTGGTCCTTTATTGCTCCCCTCGTTCATATAGACCACCCAGCTCACTGAAAGACCCACCTGTGTGAAGAAGGACTACTCTAACTTCATGGCCTCTCTGAACCTCAGGAACAGATACGCGGGAGAGGTAAGTGCCAACCAACTACTAAAGGCATGCATCATGCTGACCCCGCTCCTCTCACCCTCTGTGTTCCCTTGTTCCCCGCAGGTCTCTGGGATGATCCACTTCTCCCAGGTGGTGCGGGGTCATTCGGACCTCAGCCGGCTGATGGTGAAGCTGATGGGGGAGGCGCTGGACAGCGGGCAGCCTGAAGCCTTCACAGAGGCCATGTTCAAACTCGCTGCCTTGCTCATCACCACCAAAGGTTTTCCGTCCGTTTTTTTACCTCCCGTTAATTTGTTTAGGTGTTTTTGTTAAATAGATTTGTAAGTCATCATTGGTCCTCTCCAGCTCAACTGCTATAGCGTGGTGTACTGCTTGTGTGAAGGGTTCAATTCCCACTGGGGGCCACCCGTGCGCAAGTGCACACACTCACGGCGGTGAAGGACCCTCACAATTAAAACAAATGTAAATGTATTCATAGTGACGCGCAGTGTTTTGTACCAAAATGCAAACAATGCATGTTCAATGTATATTCATGTTGTGGTGATCCTTTCTTGTTGGGTGGTGTGCTGTGGGCACCGTCCCTCCAGACTTTGACCCCCAGCTCCTGCACCATCTCTGCTGGTCGCCCATCAGGATGTTCACCGAGCACGGCATGGAGACGGCCGTCGCCTGCTGGGAGTGGCTGCTGGCAGCGCGCACCGGCATCGAAGTTCCTGTAGGGATACCATCTTTTAGTGTTTTACTTGACCCCCTTCTGTATTTTAAAGAGTGAGGCCGGATCTATCCATCTTGCGTCGTCGCTGACACCCATTTGTGATATCACAAGTGTATTGATTTTGAAATTGCTTATAAAAACCATCACACCTTGTGGTAAAAAGAAGTGGTCCTCTAAAGTAACAAGTAAAGTTTTAGAGATATTGATTGGGGAAGAAAATCGTTATATATTATCCAAAATGGTACAGAATCTATATTGATCGTTTTGGCACTTAGAAATCGTTGTAACATCATATCATGAGGTCCCTGCCCGATTCCTGTCCCTAATATTGTCCATCCCCCCTCTCTCTGTCTGTGTGTTGCTGTGTAGTTCATGCGTGAGATGGCGGGGGCGTGGCAGATGACAGTGGAGCTGAAGATGGGCTTGTTCTCAGACGCCAAGGTGGAGGCAGACCCCCTGGCTGCCTCCGAGGAGAGCCAGCCTGTCCCCTGCCCCCCTGATGTCACTCCACACCACATCTGGATTGAGGTAAACTCCCACAGAGTGAATGTGTGGGTCTCGGTGATCATTCCACCTAGAAGATGCACTGAGACACAATCTGCTGTATTCCAATGGTCATTCCACAGCCTTTACACTCACTCCTTGCTTCCTGAATCTCCAGATGTATTCCTTGATTGTCGTTTGTTCCCATTAACCCAATATGTAGTAAGCTAAGAAGCATAAAGCAGCCATCGAAGTGGCTTCGGACAGAGGATAGAATCACTTCCTGCACATGAAGTCAGTCAGACCCGCACCCATAAGGCAGGTTGTCCGAAGGTTGCAATTGGTTGAGATCTTCAGCCGTCGTCATCGTCTTTAATGACCTAAACGAAGCAGCTCAGCTCATCCACTAAGTGTTAATCTCATCAAGGGCGTAGTGAACAAGCGATGGCGGGAGGACGTAGGAAACGCAACACGGCCTCAATAGACGAGGTGCCTCACATTCCTTCTCCTTCGTAGTTCCTAGTGCAGCGGTTTGAGATAGCAAAGTACTCGAGTGCGGATCAGGTGGAGATCTTCGGCAGTCTCCTCCAGCGCTCACTGTCTCTCAACGTGGGCGGGAACAAGAGCAGCCTGAACCGCCACGTGGCCGCCATCGGATCCCGCTTCAGGTACACACACCCATACATACATACAAACACACATAGATTCACACACACGCACCCGTGCACACAGTTGTTTTTCCTTGATTTTGTCAATATTTTGGCTTTTATGTGTTTATGATCATTTCTTTCTTCAGCTTGTATAGTTTATATATTAGGTGACGTGTGGGGCAGGATATTGCAGTTCAAAGAGTCATAGCCTACATTTTGGTATCCTTGAGCAAGATGCCCTCACCCACAACTCCTGTGGGTTAAGAGTTCAGTGACATCACCTTGGACAAAGGGGTCTGCTAAATTATTAATAATGAGTAATTGTATAGTAATAGTAATTGTATGCTTTTACCATTTTTCAAAATTATAATTTTTTTAAAATTATAGTCTAAATTTTTCTCTGTAATAACTAATGTCCCGCAGGCTGCTAACGCTGGGACTGGCTCTGCTCCACTCGGACGTGGTCACCAACACCACAATCAGGAACGTGCTCCGTGAGAAGATCTACTCCACAGCGTTTGATTACTTCAGGTATTGACACCAATAACTGAACACACACATGGATTGTTTTTCTGAAACACTGACGTATTTCTCTTCTCCATTGACATTTCCGCCCGCTAAATCAAAGTACAAAGTGTTACCCTCGGAAATTGCGTTATTATTATTATTTACTTTACCATACAGTAGGCTCCACAGAATATTCTTTGAATAGTTAATCTGTTTATAGTGAGGAATGAGCCCAATCACAATATCGGAACAAACAATTTTAGTAATTGCTAATCCCTTTCAGACCTCTCAACAAAGTCCATTTTCTGAGTCATTCTCATACAAACGTCATTACTTGTACATTTGTCCAATCACACAATTCCCGTTCCATACTGACCCTTGAACTTACCCCCCCCCCCCCTCGTCCCCAGCGTTGCCCCTAAGTTCCCCACCCAGGGGGACAAGCACCTGCGGGAGGACATCAGCATCATGACGCGCTTCTACGCCAGCATCCTCTCGGACAAGAAGTACCTGGCCGCGTGCCACCTGGTGCCCCCCGGTGAGCTCTGCACCACGCCCGCGCAGAGCAGCCTCTCTGCCGGGATATTCGGATCGCTAATCGTGTCCAGCACCTCTCCGATTTCCCTCCTAAGTAAGCTTACCGCGGTAAAGACCGGCTGCCACTCGCCTGCTGCAAGGGCATGATGGTGTTTTATTTTTCTTCATATTTTTCATCATTTTTTGTATTTTTTCATCATTTTTTTATTTTTTCATTTTTGCTGCCGCCAACTCAAATTCTCCGCCGTTATCCTCACTGGCCTCGTTTTTTTTATTGTTCGGATTTTACTTTTTTGATGTGTATATTTTATTTTCCTCAACTTGCTTTTGCTGTCTGGTTCTCTCCTATCTCTCTTTACTCTCATTCTGTCTCTTCTCCAGAGGGTTTTATTATAGCATTGCATTTCCTTTCTTATGTGTGCTCCTCCAAAGGGCTTTACACAAAGCAAATAAAATAAAACAAGCACTTGAAACTAAAGATCAGACCAGTCAGAGCAGTACACTAGACAGTAAATCAACAAATGAAACAATGCATATGTCACAAAGTAAATACAATTATAAGGAAAACTAATTAAAATTATCAAACATTTGGTGCTAAGAGACCAGGATCTAAATTGAAGGCATCAGTTTGACTTTCGACTCTCTCTCTCTCTCTCTCTCTCTCTCTCTCTCTCTCTCTCTCTCTGTTGCTCTCTATCTCTGTTACTCTCTCTCTCACTCTCGCTCTTCCCTCCCCCGGCCATGAGGATAAGCATGAATTTGTCACCGCGCTACATGTATGGTCATCATCGCGTCTGCACGCTTCACCCCGCTCTCACCTCCCCCTTGCCTGCCCTAAAGAAGAGGACAACGAAGACGAAGGCAGAGGAAGATGTTTCAGACACTACTGATGGATCTACTTCCGTTGATGATGAAGATGATCCAACGACAAGCAACCTCCTCTCCATTCTCATTACACAACTCCCTGTTCGAGGTAGAAGAGTCCCTCGGACCACAGATACCAGATGAACTTCATCCACAAGCCTTCTCTTGTGAAGGTCTTTGTATCTGTGGTTCAGGATTGACCCTACGTCTCCAACCCATGACCCTGTGTCACATTGAGCCATCCTTTAAAACTGCATGACCGTCTAAAGAAAAAGAAGCAAAAAAAAGCCTGACTCGTGGATGCAACTCATTGAGCTCTCAGTAATCTTCCCCTTCACCCGATCATCAAACACCCATCAATGTGCATCATTTTTACCATGTGATCTGTTGGATGTTTGTATCTGTGTCTGTGTTTGGTTTTACTCACATGTGGGATTCACTGGTTTTGGCTAGAAAACATTGGGTAGAAGATATTATATTCTTTCAAGCAATCTGCTACTAAAACTGCTTACTTTATTTAGTATGTGTTTGACACCATTCTAACACGATTATATGCAACACTTTATAATGCTTATAGGGCAATATTGATTCTGCTCCATTCAGAACTAGAGATCTTTCATGTCATTGAAAAAGATCATATCTTTAAATGGATATGTAGGAATAGGAGACACGAACAGTACCAGCAGTTCCTTATAGGCACATTTACAGTGTTAATTCAAATTCAGAATACTTCATCACTGCTTAACTGGAAATTCAGTCTATGAGACAAAGAGTAGGCCTTTCAGTTTGTCCTCCCGGCCCGCTCTTAATCGCTGTGTCTGTGTGTGCGTGCTACCAGACAATCAGGACCCGTCCATGAACAGCCTATCGGTGATGAACGCCCCGGACCTCCGGAGCAACGCGGACTCCAGCGCCCGCTCCCAGGCGAGCGGCCAGGGCTGGATCAACTCCTACCCTCTGTCCAGCGGCATGTCCACCGCCTCCAAGAAGTCCGGTACGCTAGCACATGTTAACGTTTGAGTTGATCGTCATTTGGTTATTGGGCAGAGGGTTTTAAACAAAGTGACCTGCATGTCAGGCAGAGAAAACAGTGAATGGAGTCAATGCAAAAATATTCAAATAAAAAAAGATGCTGTACAAACTATTGGGGACTGAGTGTAGAGCCTTGTGGGACACCACGTTGTTATTCTCCCTTTAATATGCAGTCCTTGCTCCAAACGGCTTTCTCTGTACACCAAAAGACATTTGAAGAAACTATTTGTATGGAGATCTTGTTTCAACCCCTCCGGCTTCCTCTCTTAGGCATGTCCAAGAAGAGCAACCGAGGGACCCAGCTGCACAAGTACTACATGAAGCGCAGAACGCTGCTGCTCGCCCTGCTGGTGAGCATCCGGAAGCACACCCACTCTCCCTTGCTTCCACCAGAAACCAAATCTCTCATGTGTTCCAATCTCAAATAAACGGTATACCTGATGCATGTATGCATCTTCTTCTCCTTCTTTATCGAACATCGTCTCCCCCCCCTTTGTCTCCCTCCGTCTCCCTCACCTCCCACCCCCTCAGGCCAGTGAGATCGAGCGGCTGACCACGTGGTACAACCCGCTGTCCACCCAGGAGCTGGCCATCTCCACGGAGCAGTCCCTGGAGACCAGCATCGCCAACTGGAGGTCCAAGTACATCAGCCTGACGGAGAAGCAGTGGAAGGACAACGTCAACCTGGCCTGGGGCATCGCGCCCTACCTGGCCATGCAGCTGCCCCCCAGGTAGACCGTCGCTGGTCCTCTGTATCGCTGTCTCTTTGACTTTTTCTATCGCTCTCTCTCTCACACTCCCTCTCGCGCTCTCTCTCGCAATCTCTGTCTGTCTGTCTGTCTGTCTGTTTGTCTGTCTGTCTGTGTCTTTCGCTCTCGCTCTCTACTCTCTCCCATTAAATCGCACATAGCAAAACATGAGTTGTATCCCCAGGTTTAAGAACGAGGCAATCGTAGCGGAGGTGACCCGGCTAGTGAGGTTGGACCCCGGGGCGGTCAGTGACGTCCCTGAGGCGGTCAAGGTGAGCCGTCCCACTGGCCTGGAGCTCCAGGACCACTCACACACACCTGTCTGGAGGGGGAGCAAGAGATAGAACTACGAGCCCATCCAGACAACATTGAGTATTGCGCGCTGTATACACATTTGTATTCATTGATGAATTAATATTATCAAATAAGAATACCACAGACAGCTTCACAAATATTGAACACCAATATGTTAGACAAAAGCAGGCCGATCTCATTCACCACTGTGCTTGTAGACCTCTGTCTCCTATACTAGATGAGGCCCTGATCAGACAGATTCATCATAACGCTGTATGGCGGTAGCTGACCCCTGCCTGTTTGTCTCCAACCCCCACCCCCCCCCCCCCCCGCGCCTCTCTCTCTCTCTCTCTCTCTCTCTCTCTCTCTCTCTCTCTCTCTCTCTCTCTCTCTCTCTCTCTCTCTCTCTCTCTCTCTCTCTCTCTCTCTCTCTCTCTCTCTCTCTCTAGTTCCTGGTGACCTGGCACACCATCGACGCCGACTCCCCCGAGCTCAGCCACATCCTGTGCTGGGCGCCGGCCGACCCCCCCACCGGCCTCTCCTACTTCTCCTCCATGTACCCCCCCCACCCGCTCACGGCCCAGTACGGCGTCAAGGTGCTGCGCTCCTTCCCCCCGGTGAGGCGTCCACTGGCTGGGCCCCCCCCCCCCCCTGCCCACCCTTCTTCTTCTGATGTCAGAGTGGCGGAGTGTAATCGATCAAAATGGAGATGATTGTTTGTGACACCAATAGTGTTCAACACAAAGGGTTAGGACGTTGATGAAGAATAATTATATTTTATTTACACAAAATATTGAATTGAATTTAAGAGCATGATCCTGGGAAGATACAGGCAGTAAAGTTACCAAACATACATTCAGTACAAACTTTGACATCGTGGGTAGTAAATACAAAGGAAACATAGGTGAGGGGCTCATGGCGGGAGTAACAAAGTGACTTGCATTAGACTAAGAAGAAGGATACATCTGCAAGGCTGCAAGGCGGTTAAAGGAATTTTACAATACAAAGAAGTCTTTAGCTCGGCGTGGCCTTAGTGCCAGACTACAAAGGCCTTTATGATTGATTCGTGATGATGTGAACAAGGTTTATATAATTTGTCGATATTTTGTATAAACATTACAATTAATTATTCCACAACAGATGTGCATGTTGCAGAGTTTCAAGGAGGATAATAACGTGGTATCATCATTGTCAGACGGCTTTTGAACGTGATTTTGTTGTTTTTGGACTCCAGGACGCCATCCTGTTCTACATCCCCCAGATCGTGCAGGCCCTCCGCTACGACAAGGTGCAGTACTAGCCAGACCCCTCCCTGCTGTTAGCAGTTGTGTAGGGCTTCGATGGGGGCCAATTCGTGGGTTTGTCAATTGACAGAAAACTGATTAAAACTATTTACAGCTTATCAAAATTATTGTATTTTAGCAATCAATTGGTTTTCTGTGACTATTTAACTTTTTTATAATAATACACAAATATATACGTTTTCATATTTTTCCTCTTAATGAGTCAAAGCATTTTGGGCTCCAGGGAGATGGTCATTTGCCATGATTTGTCATTACTTAATCATCACGTATAGAACACAAATATTTTATTTCATACATTATTATGGCCAACAGAAGGGTGAAGCTTCAGCCATAGCAGACAACTCCATATCCCAGCTCTTGGCTCTGTCAGTTAGCATGGTGAGCCCGTTGACCCTGACATGGGCTCTGAGCATTGAGAGGTACTGACGGGGCTGGGACCCTCTGTCCCTCCCAGATGGGCTACGTGAGGGAGTACATCCTGTGGGCGGCCCAGACCTCCCAGCTGCTCGCCCACCAGTTCATCTGGAACATGAAGACCAACATCTACCTGGACGAAGAGGCGCACCACAAAGACCGTAAGCTGCGGACCTAGCTTCAGATGTTCTGGTGATGCACACACCAGCATGGATGGGCTCCCCTTTATGTCATTTTTTCCGATCCTATCAAATGTATTGTATTAACAAAGATTAGTTATTGCATTAGGGCATTTATTGTCATTTTCTTCTTGTTTATATTTGCTTTCCCTGTGATTTTGAAATTCAAACCATGGAATTCTTCAGATGCATTGAAATGCCTCCTCATGTTATATAGTATGTTCCATACCCTTAAAACATTTATTTTTACCTTAAAAAAAAGAAATACATACTTTTATAGGTAGTATCCATCATCTCTTCCTCTGCCCCACACACGCGTACGCCCTGCTACAGCACATCCTATTGGCATGGTCAGCACCTTTAGCATGGTTAGCATTTGTGTTAGTGTTGTTAGCCCAGTAAACCCATTACACCCCCCCCCCCCCCCTCCCCCATTACGATACACCTCCGTCCGTGCAGCCGACATAGGGGAGCTGCTAGAGGAGATGGTGGAGGAGATCACGGGCTCTCTGTCCGGTCCAGCCAAGGACTTCTACCAGCGGGAGTTTGACTTCTTCAACAAGATTACCAACGTCTCCGCCCTCATCAAGTTAGTATTGTTATGGCAACAATACAAACACATTTAAATTAGTAGAAATTGATCAAGGGGGGTGCATAAGATCATGTAATGCATTCCAGTGGTTTTAATTTTCACCGAATAGGCTTTCTATGGACACGTGTAAAGTTGTATTTGGTTTCTGTGTGTAGTATTTTATCTATGGGGAGTACTCTATCTGTTCTTAGTATTTGACCTTAGTGCTAGGGTACTCTTAACACCATGCACCTCAGCGGTGTCTGCTTCAGGCTTCTCATCTTCGTCTTTCTCACCTGCCTCGACCTCAGGCCCATTCCAAAGGGAGAGGAGAGGAAGAGGGCTTGCCTCAAAGCCCTGTCAGACATTAAGGTCCAGCCAGGTAATCAACCGTACCCTCGTCAACCTCCCGATAAATCCAACACTTATCCATTCACGTGTTTGCTTTGTGACATGTTCAAGTATTCCTTGATTTGCATGATTGATTGATTTCATGTACTTATTTATATATGTATTATGTATTTATGAATGTATGTATAGATGTAATTATTTATGTATTTATGATTGTATGTATTTATTGATGTTTTTATGAATGTATTTATGATTGTATGTATGTATTGATGTATTTATGATTGTATGTATGTATTGATGTATTTATTTATATATTTATGAATGTATTTATTGATCTATTTATGACTGTATGTGTTTGTTGTCGTCTACAGGCTGTTACCTACCCAGTAACCCTGAAGCTATAGTTCTGGACATTGACTACAAGTCTGGGACGCCGATGCAGAGGTAACACACAGCAGCTGTTTGTATTCCAAATTGATTTGTACTATTTAGCTTTATTTGCCCTACCCCCCACCTACTCCTTAATGTCATTAAGGAGTAGGTGGGGGGTAGGGCATCTTGCTCTAGGATGCAGGTAGGTAGCTAGGTAGCAGACATTGGGGATTGAACCCAGTACCTCTCAGGTAGGAGGAACATCCTGGCCACTCAGATGATCCTGCCTTGTTTAACCTCATTTTTTTTACGTTCATTTTTTCGTCACCGTTTGCATACGATTCCTGTGTGTACAACATGTTCTGTTCTCTGTGGCGTGTGTCCTCCCCAGTGCTGCCAAGGCGCCCTACCTGGCCAAGTTCAAGGTGAAGCGCTACGGGGTGAGCGAGCTGGAGAAGGAGGGGCTCCGCTGCCCCACCGACTCCCCAGACGAGGGAGACGAGGGCTCGGACGTAGCGCGCCGGATCTGCTGGCAGGCCGCCATCTTTAAAGTGGGAGACGACTGTAGACAGGTAGGATGCTACGCTGTGCTGGGCTAGGCTAGGCTTCCTTTTTATTCATAGTGTAATATTCTCATTGTCATTATTATCATGTGTACAGCTTATTGATTTATTTTTGCTTTGCATTTTGCGTATTTTATATATATATATTAGTCCTTTGTTGTGTTAGTTAGTACATTTTGATCTATGTTTACTGTATTGTTGCTTGTTTACTGTACCTGGCTCCTTTAAACAGCCTCCCGTGATAAATAAAGGTTTGATGGATTGATTAAGCGCTCCACTATGCTAAGCTACACCATGCTACACTACATTATGCTAAACAGCACTATGTAGCTCCCTGATCGTTTTATTAAGCGCTTCTCTAGCAAAAATGGCCACAGTTAATCCACTATAGATGTGTGCCGACTCCTTCATTCACTATCACTATCACCATCATCACTCTCACCATCACTCTCACTATCACTATCACTATCACTATCACTATCACCATCACTCTCACCATCACCATCACTCTCACTATCATCACTATCACCATCACCATCACCATCACCATCACTCTCACCATCATCACTATCACTATCACCATCACCATCACTCTCACCATCACCATCACTCTCACCATCATCACTATCACCATCACCATCACCATCACCATCAGTATCACCATCACCATCACCATAACTCTCACCATCACCATCACCATCACTCTCACCATCACCATCACCATCACTCTCACCATCATCACTATCACCATCACCATCACCATCACTATCACTATCACTATCACTCTCACCATCACCATCACCATCACCATCACCATCACCATCACCATCACCATCACCATCACCATCACTCTCACTCTCACTCTCACTCTCACCATCACCATCACTATCACTATCACTATCACCATCATCACCATCACCATCACCATCACCATCACCATCACCATCACCATCACTATCCCTGAGAGTCTTCCAGCTGCCCTGACGCTCTCCTTGTTTGTGACGGCGTGCTCCCGCTGCAGGACATGTTGGCTCTGCAGATCATCGGCCTGTTCAAGAACATCTTCCAGCTGGTGGGCCTGGACCTCTTCGTGTTCCCCTACAGAGTGGTGGCCACCGCCCCGGGGGTAAACAACAACAACAAAAACAAAAATAGGCTCTAACCTCCTGTCTTTTCGTTTGCATGCATGACTTCTTATCAGCTGACAGGGTTACAAAATAAACCACAACCTGGAGGCACTTCTTTAAAGCGGTGTCAGGGGGTTAGGTTCTCCTTTAACTGTCTGTCTTTTTGTTTATTTGTCTGTGTATTTGTTTGTCTTCTGTTGTCCCCAGTGTGGCGTGATCGAGTGCATCCCCGACTGTAAGTCCCGGGACCAGCTGGGCCGGCAGACAGACTTCGGGATGTACGACTACTTCAGGAACCAGTACGGGGACGAGTCCACCCTGGCCTTCCAGAAGGTGGGGACTACAGCTCTCTGTTGCACAATTCCTACCATATAAGGGCATTTAAAATGACCTAAACATCTGAAGACATAAAGGGCCCCTATTTTACCATCTGCTGTTGATGGGCTAATATAAGGGATTTCAAAATATTTCCCACAAGACCCTCCCACAAGTGGCAGTGTCCCCTCAAATATAGGATGATGGACAGGTCATCTCGAGCCCTGCCAGTTGATTCGACAGTCCACCCATCAACTCCTTCCAGCTGGTCGGACACTGACAAAGTGTGTTGTTACAAAGGCCTCATTTGATATTCTATATGAATTTAAAATGCTGACAATTCTTACAGCAGAGAAAGAAATTTACTTCCTGAAACGTTGCGTGTCAAACATCTAGGCCTTACTAAACGACCACAGAATGCACTTCTCCAATCCTTTACCTTCCTTTGCAGTTTTACGGCCATCATGTTGTTGTTATAATAATATGTATGTGCATTGTATGTATTGATGTATTGAATGTCAACATGTCACCTCAAGTGCCTCCCCCTCTCTCCCTCTCTCCCTCTCCCTCTCTCCTTCTCCCCCTCTCTCCCTCCCCCTCCCCCTCTCTCCCTCTCCCCCTCTCTCCCTCTCCCCCTCTCACCCTCTCCCCCTCTCTCCCCCTCTCTCTCTCTCCCATCAGGCCCGGTACAACTTCATCCGCAGCATGGCGGCCTACAGCCTCCTACTGTTCCTACTGCAGATCAAGGACCGGCACAACGGCAACATCATGCTGGACAGCAAGGGACACCTCATCCACATAGGTACCATTCGCTACTTAGCGTGGTGACGCTAAGTAGTCATCTATTTGCAACAAAGATAAATATATAAATTGTGTTATATACAAGGGGTAACGCCACAGGGGAAGTATTTTGGTCTTGCGTTATGTTTGTTATTGGCTTGATGGCTTTACCAACTTTAGTTATATGGCCAGAGAACGGCCAGAATAGGAGCATATACTTACAGGTCGTTTTTGAAGTGTCGTTTTTGAATATACATTTTTATTATATGTTGTTTGATAAACGTTTTACGTTGTTATCTACTTAACAAGGCAGTTGCAGATGTTTACAGTGACAAATGTTACTGTAATGAATAAAAGCTGTTGAATTACAGTGTCACCATAACTGTGCCCTTAAGGAGGATGTGATAGGGCCTTACATACTGCTATCTTAACCAACTATAGTCCTGGTCAGTGAATGGGGCTGGGCTGTAGCCAGATCACTGTGTGGGGAAGCCAACGTTTCCCATATTATGTGATGTGATTTTTTCTTTTCTTCCTGCGGCTCGGGTTGCTATTTATATTGTTCTCTGTTCTGCTTTGTTTATGTTTGATTTTAGAGAAATCTAACAGGAAGTCTGAGACAATGTTCATACAATTGAACATCCATTTCATAGTACACGCACTGTATGAGTTGCGATGTTATCGTGTCCTAATTATTATATTTAGTTCATGGAGGAAACTTCCAGTGATATTGTGCCCTGATTGGCCATCCCCCAGACTCATTATGTATAGAATATGTAAGTAGCAAAAATAATTGACCGCAGAAAGTTGGGAAGGCCCATTCAAGTGGAAAGAGCATTCTACAGCATTAAGAAGAGCCGTGTAAGAAACATGTTTATACAGAGTGCCCGTGGAGGCTGACTGTGTTCTGTGTTGTGCTGCAGACTTTGGCTTCATGTTCGAGAGCTCCCCCGGGGGGAACCTGGGCTGGGAGCCCGACATCAAGCTGACCGACGAGATGGTGATGATCATGGGGGGCAAGATGGAGGCAACGCCCTTCAAGTGGTTCATGGAGATGTGTGTCCGGGGCTACCTGGCCGTCAGGTGAGGAGCGAGCGAAGGGGATGTGCCACACGAGCAATCTCGACACTTAAGCCTGAGTGCTGGGCCTTCTGTATGCTAATGAAGTACAGTAGTAGCTCAGGGTTAAGCTTCTTGTTCTTCACTTGAGAAACCTTTAACGGGAAATTAATACTCCACTACATAAAAAATGTTTACCTTATCTCATCAGGTATTGGTTTTGCTGAAATTCTGTTGTATACAAATGTTGCACTTCGGTTTAATTATTGTATCTAACTTGTTACTTTTTAAGTAGAACAGGTTTTATAGTGGGGCTTAGTTATACAACCTACCAAAAAGGATGATTTTGTGCAAGGACTGGGGTGTTAACTGATAGATTGACCAAACACTAAGGTGAGGGCTTTGGGGACCTGTAGTTTGAGTCCTTCGTGACTCCTGTCTTACTGTGACCTCTCCGTGACCCCCCACAGACCCTACATGGATGCCGTGGTTTCCCTGGTAACACTGATGTTGGACACTGGCCTGCCTTGTTTCAGGGGACAGACCATCAAACTACTGAAGTGAGCACTAAGTGTACTAGAGGTGTACTACTTAGGGTCAAAGTTAAACACTAATGGTACTAGCTGTGTTTTACTTAGGGTAAAAGTGAAGGACTGAGTGTACTAGCTGTGTTCTAGCTAGGGTCAAAGTGAAGCAATAAAGTATTCTAGCCGTGTAGGGTAAAAGTGAAGATGTTTGGCTTTTTTTCTGTATCTGTAGCTGGAGTTTCATTTTCATCAGTTTTGGAAAATGATGTATTAGTCCTTTGTTGTGTTAGTTAGTACATTTTGATCTAATTCTTCTGAATGTTAAAACAAGTTGCTGTAAACGTTTCCATTTCCAGAGGCCGTTTTAACCCCCAGATGAGTGAGAAAGAGGCTGCAGCTTACATCATCAAAATCATCCAAAGTTGTTTCCTGAGCAGCAGGTAAGAATGGACACAAAAGACTATTAAGACACTTTGACTGTTTATTATTTTGACAATAGTGGGCTGGCTGCTAGCGATGGAGAGTCCATGATCTCTGCTCACAGCTGCATGTGTTTTGTGTCGTCTTCACCAGGAGCAAGACCTACGACATGCTCCAGTATTACCAGAACCAGATCCCCTACTGAATAACCTCAGCTTGGGTCCTGGGAACCCCACCACAGAGATCACTAGTCGCAGACACACACACACACACACACACACACACACACACACACACACACACACACACACACACACACACACACACACACACACAAATACACACTACAGCCGTCCTGCTCACAGCTCACGGACGATTCTACTCTTCAAGTTTTATTGAAACCCAATTTTATTTGTCTTCTTAGCTAACTTGTGTCTTAGCTCGTTGTTTGGACTTTGTTCAGCCCTCTCTCCTCACCTTCGTCCGTCAGACGTTTCATTAAACAAGTGGGATATTGCTAAATGTTTCAACCGTGACAATTATCCCTATGTATTGAAGAATAACGTCAATACTTTATGTAATAATATACATGTTTTTCCTATATTGGGGATTAAGACCTTTCTCTGTTTACCAATGCCGCAACAAACGGGTAACGATGCATCTTTTTAAACGTGTTTGCTGTCGACGCTTTGGTGTGACCCAGTGGGAACTATGATGGCACAACATCAATGGTTCACAATTGGAGGAGCAATGCTTATAGAACTCACTCGTCATTAACCCTGGTCAATTATTCACTTTAGCTGTATCCACGCGTATGCACTTTATCGTCTTCAGTATTTCATTGAGTTCTTTCCCTTTCTGATCAAAAGCTGTAATTGACAGTTGACCTATAGGACTCAAACAGAGACCAAAACAATCTGAAACTATTGAATTGTTTAAATGTGTGAAGGTGCATTATATGTAAATCAACAAGTATTATTGCATATACTATCATTACTTTATAAGAGTTTCTTGCAGTTCAAATACGCATCTATGCTATCCTAGTTAGTTGTATTAGGTTGTATAAGTCATATAGTGAGAGTTTAGGATGTAAACCAGTACAACACTAGCTTCACCAGTATGAAAATGGTGAGGTCAGACCAGATTCTTGGCTCACATCCGTTACCAAGGACTGTGGTGCTCAAGCCCAGAATATGCTCTGTATTTCAAATCTGCACATTTCAAAACAGACGGTTTTGTTGGAAGAACCTCTCTCCGGTACAGACTGCGTCCGTCTGCCCAACTCGTCTGGGTAAAACCTGGGATTTGAAACATTCCTCTGACCGCTCAGAGTGGAGTGTTTTCCTCATCTTGACTATGCTATGGGATAGTTTAGTTGTACTACTACAGTCATTTGTTTGTGATTATCAACCTATGTTTTTTTGTTTGTTACGTACCCTGATATTGATGAAGATGATGACTATAACCTTAAAGCCATGTACCTTTTTTCTCGATCTAAATAGACTGATAGTTATATTGAGTCAAAATGACCTTATGCAATCTGAGTGTGTAATGATATTTATGTGTTTACAAACAATATGTAAAAAAAATACTGTTTGGTTTTATATGTCTAAATTGGTATATGTGTTGTTAGGAACGCTAGAATATGAGGACCAATGTTTAAAAAGAAAATACGTTTATAAAGTCCTCTGAAGCAATTTGAAGGAGGGTTTGAGGAAACTGCTATTGCTGTAACTCAAGGTGGAACTTCCAGGTTCATTAATGTCGAAATTCCACCGGGATCCATCTGGATTTGGTGATAAGAACCAAGCCAGAATTTGCAACTGATGAGTGAAATCAGTACACGGCTGGAGCAATAACACGTGGAGGACTTGAGCTTTCTAAACCTGGACTGTATCCCCTGCCGTGATCGTGGCTGAGCTGATTTTGTTTTCTATCTGTTATTCAAATACTACCTTTTCAAAATACATTCACTGTCCCTAATGTCTACCACTGGCATATTTTGTCTTGCAAAGATTGACATTATGAAGTCATTATGTGTGTCTGTGTATAATGTGCTTGCACTGTGTGTGTGTGTGTGTGTGTGTGTGTGTGTGTGTGTGTGTGTGTGTGTGTGTGTGTGTGTGTGCGAGCACGCACGCGTGCTCTGTGTCTATGGTGTTCCAGTAAATAAATGACCATTTATCTCTATGTTGTCTGTATCTATGTTGTCTCGAGAGTCTGTCATTCTGTGATTTTTTTAATTTAATGATTTTTTGCGTTTAGAAACTAAATGTGTTTGATGCCATGGCATCAGTAGTTATCATATCAAACTTTACATTCTGCAACATCCTTTAAGCCTTTTCTGTATGATGAAGCTGGGTAAACATTACTCAAACATTACACCAAGCATATATACTGTAAATCTTCATGTTTTAGGGCGTTGCCTTGATGGGGCAATTCAAAAGTAATGATTTCATAATCTGAATAAAATAATTGAAATAAACAGTGCTTGTTGTTATGTATTACATTTTGTGTTTCGGTTTTGAGTCAAGTCCATCGGTCATTCATGCATTTCAAGTACTGAATGGTTTTGATTAAGTATAGGGGGGCAAGGTTCATTTCTTGGATTAATTGATAGTTCCAGTACTCACAACATTTCTGCCACTTGTTTGAGGACGTGAGAACTTTTTCTACCCACTGTGCTATAAATAGCGGTGTCGTTATCTGCGGAAATGTTTTTTTATATGTAAATCCAAGTTTCGATCTCGTCTGTACCGTAATAGGTTTGTACTACTGGACTGCGGCTCGCACCATGTGAGTTTCTACTTACGGTCGCTGGGTGACGTCATCGGGATGGGCAGTTCCTTGGATCCGCCCCCTCTGGGAACCTGTGCGCGGTTTCGCCTCTGAAATGAGGGAACGACAGGGAGGACAACCAAGGAAATAAGGTATGCACTACGCGACTGCTTTTAAAAATACCTAGATTATACTCGTTGAAAGTGCCATGTGGGTTTTTACATGAAGGTAGATGTTGTTGCCCGTCTCCAACTCACCTTTCACAAAATGTTAAGTAGCAAACTTTGTGAGGAAATGTTCGAGTAAAGTTTGGGTTTCGCGGAGCTAACGTCTGGCCGCAGGGCGCAGGTTAACAACAGAGAGGAATAAACAACCACTGTCCGCTGCGGTTGGGGACGATTCTCTAGCTAAATAAACACATTTGACTTAAATTTCGTCTCTAATTGTTCATTTCCATTCTCCCATTTGCCCTAACAGCCAGACTATTGTCTCGACACTCTCTAAGCGAGTTACAGGTTGTAACGTTACCCGAAGCTTCTTTGAAGTTACAGGCATAAAAGTATAAGAAGCCGTGTTATTATGCATCCATTATTATACGACTGAAGGTATCCATCAAAATGTAATGACACTGTCGTGATGGTAATTCAATACCCGTATACCAAAAATGCCCATACGATGAATATTCATAAGGAAGTAAACCAAACGCGTCCAGCACCCACATTGTTTTTGGTGTTTTTCGTTACAGGTGACTCCAGAAAGCACTATTTTCATGCAAGGTTTGCAATCTGATCTGCAAGCCCATGTAAGTCGTGTTGAGTGACTGCGTACGAAAGAGGTATGCAAGCGGAATGTTTTTTTATATTCTATGTCAACAAACCGAAGTTCATTGGAAAAGGGAAAGGGCTTTGTCAAAATGTATTTTTGTGCTACTTCCCAAAGATATTCAAACTGATTTACAATTATAAACACTATTACTATTATTTTAAGTGGCACAAAAATATAGTTTTTACTTTGCATGTTTGGGTGTCGCATGGTTTGACCCTGGATAAAAGTCCTTTCTCTGGTGTATTGATATGGTTAGCGGGTCAGGTCTACATACCCTTCACCCTTGCATGAATATCACTCGGGTGTCGTTGACAACTTGAACTGACATAATCGTGTCTTTTAGGGTAATTGCGGGATGTTGCATGAACGCTAGATTATAATGTTATAGTTCTGATCCCTGCCTCACTGTCATTACACAACTCTGTCCCCAAACCCCTACCTGCCGAATGGTCCACAGCTCAACATGTATACATCAAAGGAACGGATCTAATCACTGTATTACTAATGAGCCTGACTACTACAATTGTAGTAGGCAATCATTACCCACACAAGCACATAAACACAAATCTTCAAAGACCAAACTTAAATGGACAAAAAGGCTCGGCATCACTAAGCAGCCTCTACACTTATACACTTAGTTCAGGGCCTCAGTGTGTGCGTACATATATTTCATATTAGCTTATTGCCATGTATAAATCGATATGTTTTGTCGCTCAGCCTGCATTACCTTTGAACCCCCCTGCTGGTCAGTTCTGGTTAGGACAGCTGCTTCAAAAGCCTTCTCAGCACTTACTCAAGCATGAAGAGCATTTTGAAACATAACAATGTTGCACTCACTGTGCGCGCGGGTGTGTGTGTGTGTGTGTGTGTGTGTGTGTGTGTGCGTGTGCGTGTGCGTGTGTGCGTGTGCGTGTGCGCGCCTGCTCCCTCAGGGCCCATCATCTTCCTCATGTCACATGGTGCAGCCTTCCAACGCCGCGCTGAGCCATCTAGCCAGCCGCACCGGTACGACTCCGTCCCCCGAGACACCCTGCCCCGCTGCTACCCCCCCGGACCCCTGAGGGACCGCCAGACCTCCCCGCCCCTCGCCGCCAGTGCCGACCCCCTCCCCCCGCCGCCCCTGCCCCACCAGCCCGCCGTCGGCCCCCGAGGGGACGACGGCGAGGGCGACCTGGACCCCCCCGACCCGGCCCTGGACATCGACCTCAAACCCGTCCATCGCTTCGTGCCAGACTCCTGGAAGAGCTTCTTCTCGCGGGGCAGCGGCAGCAGCAGGGCCTGGCCCATGTCTGCCCCCGCCTCCTCCTCCTCCTCCTCCTCCAACAACAACAACAACCCGAGCGAGGGCGTGCGCTGCTCGCCGCCCCACTCCCCCGTGCCCGGGTCCTACCGCGACCCGTACGGCGGCTCGGGGGCGGCCAGCAGCTACAACTCGCGCAAGGAGCTCCTGGACGCGCGCGGCTCTCTGTCGGGCCAGACGCACCACACGGGGATGACCTACAGCGAGCGCGTGGAGGAGTACCACCAGCGCTACGCCTACATGAAGTCCTGGGCGGGGCTGCTGAGGATCCTGGGCTGCGTGGAGCTGCTGCTGGGCGCGGCCGTGTTCGCCTGCGTGTGCGCCTACGTGCACAAGGACAACGAGTGGTTCAACATGTTCGGCTACTCCTCGCCCGGGGGGAGCTACGGCACCGGAGCAGGGGGCGTGTACGGCGGCTACGGCGGCTACGGCGGCGGCGGCGGCGGCTACTACACCGGGCCCAAGACCCCCTTTGTGCTGGTGGTGGCGGGGCTGGCCTGGCTGGTGACGGTCATCATGCTGGTGCTGGGGATGACCATGTACTACCGCACCATCCTGCTGGACTCCCACTGGTGGCCGCTGACCGAGTTCACCGTCAACCTGGCGCTGGCCGTCCTCTACATGACCGCAGGTGGGTCGCGCGGGAAACATCATAATCCCAATTATTTTGGTCGATATTGAAATCAGGGTTTTTTTTTTTGTTTGTTTTTTACATTAATGCAGCATTTCTCTCCAGAAAAACATTTTGTAACTGAGAACTTTGAAATTCCCCCTTAAAAAAATACACAAACTGTTCAAATAGAAATAATGCACAAATTTGTATCCAGCTAATTGTTTTTTAGAACATTTAATGAATAAAAGAAATATACTTATACTAAAAAAATATACATATTTTCATTGTTTGGAGATCGTTTGACCCGACAATTGAAATCACGATCAAAATTAGATGAATTGCGCAGCCCTATCGTGCGGTTGACCTTCTTCTTATACTGTTTTATTTTATTGTGTATTAATGTTTACTTAATGGTTTTTATTTTTACAATTGTTCCCTGCCTGTGTAAACAAGCACTGTACATTTCCCTTTGGGTTTGAAGGGTGCTATGTAAATGAACGTCCATGAGTCAGTGGATTTTACCCAATAGGACCTGAGTAGTTCTGAGTGACTCTGGACGAGCACGGCCACTTGTGATGTCACAAACGGATTCATCCCAAAAGGCCTAGTGACGGCTGATCACCCTCAGTTCTGGGGTTAAAACAGGACGCCATGAAGAATCAAGAGCTCCTATGATTCCTTCTGTCCCGCAGCGATCATCTACGTCCGGGACACCACCCGCGGGGGGCTCTGCTCCAACCCGATGTTCAGCAACTCCATCAACGGGGCCTTCTGCCGGACGGAGGCGGGCCAGACGGCCGCCATCATCTTCCTGTTCCTCACCATGCTGCTCTACCTGATCGGCGCCTTGGTCTGTCTGAAGCTGTGGCGCCACGAGGCGGCGCGGCTGTACCGCGAGAAGTACGGCGTCCAGGTGAGACCCCCTCCCTCGTCAGAACATCAGCCAGGGGTCAGGGGCCCGGTTCCCACCGGGGTCCCCCTACTGATGCTCTCAATGTGTGTACTCGCGGTTCACTAACTGACTCATGTCTGTCAGGTGCTGGTCTATCAGTGGACATGGTGCCTAAGTACTATGATATTATATGCAATGAGACTTTTATTTTGCTTGACGACTTGATAGATGCAGGCAGCTGAGGTGGTTGATGCCCATGCCTTGGTAAGCATTCTTTGTATTTTGGTTTTCAGTTAAGGGCAACACAGAAATCCATGAAAAAAAATAATATTTTTAACATTATACTTTAGGACAAAATGTAGTGGCACATCCCTCTACAAAGGTCCAATGTAAACTGATTCTGCCATCCTACCCAGTGGCTACAGCAAATCTATCCAGCACACATCTAGGTGGACACGCACACTTGAGATGTCGAAAAGGTTTCAAAACTGCTTGTAACGGCTAATCACACTCACACCTGGCAGCATAATATGTCACCTTTAACCACATTTCCACACACGACCCATCGCCTAAAAGTCAATAATCTATAGGCAGATCATCACTATAAACCTGGTCACTTCCCTCCCCGAGTGTCATTCATCCTCCAGTCAACACGGTGTGCTGCATTGGGCAGGTTGTTGGTTCATACGGTTGGTCTGCCTCCCCCGTCAGACGGTGCCCCTGTCCGCGACCAAGCCCCAGGTGCAGGTCTCTGAGAGTACCGTGGTGCCCATCCTGGCGGGGCCACGCCAAGGGCCCCCCCAGATCCTGCAGGGGGCCATCCCGTCCGGACACATCCCCAAGCCCGTCATCATGCCCGACTACATCGCGTGAGTACCGGTGCACACACACACACATGTTGTTTATCTGTCCAAAAGGGGCCCTTTACCTTTACCCCCCCCCCGCCCCACCTCTCCGAAATGGAAGTACAAACATGAACATACCATGTTGGTTATACTTGTCTTAAAGGGACCCTATTTCACCACCATGTGTCATGTAATGTTAGCCATTATAGTCATTTCAAAATGTACCCATTTGTGAGATGTGACATGTGACATCACAATCTGTGAGGCTCGACTCTATCAATCTGCAGGCTGAATGGACAGCCCCACTTGTTATGTCACAAGTGGGGTAAAATAGGGCCCCTCTCCTTTATAGTAGAATGTATTCTTGTGTGTATCTTTCTCTGTGCTGTCGGTCACCAAAAGCCAATTGAATTGCAACCTCACGCAAATCCAACTATACGAGCGGTGGATTTGCATTGCAAAGTACTTCGTATATCACACTGAAAGTCCAATGTGTATTGACATGCAATCTAGTTTATAAATAAAAACAATAAAGTAGGGTGTGTCTTATCGTGGCTTGTCTAAGCGATAGGTTGTTTATTTGTCATGTTCGCCTGACACACACACTCACTCTTAACACACACACACACACGCTTGTTTGAACAGTGGCAGCTGTACGCTCCGCATTCAGCTCTGCAGAGTAAACTGAACCTTAGGTAATCTTCGACCAATCACATAAGCGGCCCCTTAAACGACATCACAATCCTGTCCCACATCGTTCGTCCTCCCCCTCTCTGGTGATTGATCAGCGGCCGGGGGTACGTGAGGGTTAAAGCATGTTCATTGGTGGGTTCGTCCTCCCCCTCTCTGGTGATTGGTCAGCGGCCGGGGGTACATGAGGGTTAAAGCGTGTTCATTGGTGGGTTCGTCCTCCCCCTCTCTGGTGATTGGTCAGCGGCCAGGGGTACATGAGGGTTAAAGCGTGTTCATTGGTGGGTTCGTCCTCCCCCTCTCTGGTGATTGGTCAGCGGCCAGGGTACGTGAGGGTTAAAGCGTGTTCATTGGTGGGCCTTACAGGAAGTACCCGACCATCCGTGCAGACGAGGAGCGGGACCAGTACCGCGCCGTGTTCAACGACCAGTACGCCGAGTACAAGGAGCTGCACGCCGAGGTGCAGGCCGCGCTCAAGAGGTTTGACGAGATGGACGCCATGATGCGCACGTTGCCCCAGCAACCCAGCAGCCAGATGGTGATTGGATGCAGCCCGACTCCTTTCCTTTTTCTGCTCTTTTTCAGTTTGTTTGTTTGTTTGTCAATTCTTAAAGAACTAGAATTCCTGTTTAAATTCTATCTTTTTCCAGGAGTTGGATCGCATCAACAGAATTCTTCAGGATTACAAGAAGAAGAAAAATGTATGTTATTTACTTTTTCTTTGATCCTCTTAACTTCTTGATTTAAACCATTTCAACCCAAAGTATTTTGAAGAACTTCTACATGATTATGGGGAAATGGGCTGCTAACATCTTTGTCGTAAAAATCACTTCCTTTTTCCCCACTAAGCACACGACATCTTTATCCTAAAAGGAAACCGTTTCCTAACATCTGGTGGTTTTTACGTTTTGTTTTTTCCCGGGGCCAGGACCCGACGTTCCTGGAGAAGAAGGAGAGGTGCGACTACCTTAAGAACAAACTGGCTCACATCAAGCTGAAGATCCAGGAGTACGACAAGGTCATGGAATGGAACGACGGCTACTAAAACACCACCCAGAGCGTGAACTAGAAGGTGTTTTCAGTACGGACGATCTAAGAGTTCAATTGAAACACTACGGAAAACATGAACTAGAACGTGTTTATAGTTTGGACGGTCTACGACTACAGTTGAAACACTACGCAAAATGTCAACGAGAACGTATTTATAGTTTGGACGGTCTACGACTACAGTTGAAACACTACACAAAACGTCAACGAGAACTTGTTTTTAACAGCTACGTTTGAAACCCCACCCAAATGACAAAAACAACATGCTTTTGATTGGAGGATGTGATCAAAATACCAACCAAGCGTTGAACAGAACTTGTTGGGTGTGTAATTGGTGGTTGCTGTTAAAATACCTGGGAACGGGCTGCCTAAAGATGCCTTTGAACAGGTTTTAAGGGTGTGATGTTTTACTGTAGGCCACAGTGAAAGTGGACCTACCTATCGGAACAAGGACTTTAAAAGGACACGGTTGTAATGTACTTTTTGTGTTGTAATAGTTTTGTTTAAATTGCTGGCTGGCAAGCGTTTTCCTCTTGTCTAATGGTCGGCAGATTGGCGCTGTAGTGCTGTAGACTGCTATTGTTAGCCCAAAGATACGTGACAGAATGTTAAAGATCTGGGCTGTTGCTTCGTGACCTGTGTTAAAGGGACCTGATTCTAACCCCAAATGGGATGTCAGTTAGCAGTTAGCACATCAAAAGTGGTAGTGACCGACTAGATGATTGATAGGTACATCAGCCTATCACTTGCTACAGTCCACTCTGTGGGCGTGTATTTACACACGTGAACACCTGATGAACACCTGATGAGCCACACACCTGGCAAATCAACAGCCCACACAGGCGCAAACGATTGACTCTTTAATGGCTCTTTTTGGACGACAATGGAGGTCTATGGCACTGAGCTTTTGTCATTTGCTATTCAGAGGACGACTGACAAAAATGCAAGCACTGAGATTTTGAGAGTTTTAACTGTTAATACCTAAAATGGTCTGAATATGCTACGATTACAATGCATGCACCACATGGGGACCTATTATTTTGTTATCGTAGCAAGCTTCCCCTCTCATTTCATAAATGATGCTGGAATCCAATGTGAATGTTTTAATTATGCTGTAGAAATTAGAGTGAGAACACTGCAAAGCAAATTAACCAAAGGGGATCCAAGAGACATTCCTGAACCGACTGCTGTGCGACCCTGTAACCCTTAATGCTGCAATTCCTTCGGTTCGTTCCTTAATTTCCCTCATTCCAAGCTCTCCTGGTGTACTAGACAGTTTGGTTGCTTTTGTGGATGACATTAGCATGAAAGATTAAATTTTGATATATTTGTGTGTGTGTGTGTTTACTATGTATTTTGGTTTGTATTTCTCACATGCTTACTTGGTTCTGCCATTTCATGTGATGTCAATGATAGTCCCAATTATTGCTAGAAGTGCTTCTGACTGCCCTGATAATACACTGTTTATTTTGTTCATTTTGCCTTCCATCTGAACCACTGTTTTGACATTACATGAATTTTGGACCTTTTGATCTATTTCCAAATCAAAACAGTTTGCAAACCATTTAAGTGCTTCTTTTGTTTGTTGATGATCAGTTGGAATTAATTGCATTATGTTGTGTACCCTTGGTGAGTGTTGGTGCATTTTGTGTCTCCTAATACAGGCTTATTTATGCACTTTTTGACAGGGATTGTCCTATTAAACTAACAGTTGGACATGACTTATTTACACTTTAAAATCTGCTTCGCCCAAAAGGTTTCAAATGTGTATTTTAAAGTTCAACTCTTTTAAAAAATAAATAATTTTAGAGATGTAGGCTACTATTCTTTTCAAATGATAAAGAACAACATTTTTCTAGGTAGCCTAAATGTGTTTCCTTATTAATCTTTTCTAAAGACAATCAAATGCATGCCATTATATATCGCAATGTCGATTGAAAAGTGTGTGTGTCCCTATGGCATGAGAACGATGAACACATTTTGCCAACTTGAATACTTTAGCAAGAATACAGACTAGGAACCGAAAGTGGACCTCGTCATAGGTATATACAAGGAAGTATTATCCGACATCGGAGAATCAGGAACTTCGTGCTCCCATGAGTTCTTTGGCGATATGTTTGGTATTATAGGGTACATTTATTTTGGATTAAGATAACACAATCGTCTACACTTACACATACACACACACACACACACACACACACACACACACACACAAAAGCCCTGCAAGTAAGTGCTTGTCCTCGGTAATCGGAGAGGTTTCGGCCTACCTGGGAAAGGGGGCGGGGTTAGAGAGCCTACAAGTTGATCAAGGTGTGGCCCCTCCCGATCGCAGGTCAACACTGTTAGGGGACGTCCGTTTGGAGACGGCTTCAGTTCAAAGCTTTCCTATGATCTAATAACGTCCATCGGTGAGTAACTCCACGAGATCTCTCGTCGATTTGTTTGTAAACTCGTGGGTTTGACATGTGTTGATATCGAGTGTCTTCAGAGTTGCGTTATTCTGAATCAACATTGTATAATATGCGCGCTAGGATTACATGAAGCCAGACAAACCGGTGTGATGACATTTGGGGGTTTTGTTTTAAGGATCCCAGACCGATTCTGTTACCAGCGATTTCTCCTTTTCTTGCTATAATCCCCGTTTATAAAAGCATAGGCCTACTATATAACTGATAACACGTAACTCACACCTGTTTGTATTTGTCAATAGATCAGCGTTAATCTTGAAAAATGCACCTGTTGGGCGGTGGCTTCTATTGGCACATTGTTTAAAAAACTACTTTTATATGAAGTTAGACGTTAAAAGATTGATCATTTGAATGCTTGTGATTTTTGATGTTGTTTAACATTATGGGAAAACAGGACTAAACGAGACGCGAGGAGCTCCACAATACCAGGAATGTCCTCCAAGCCAAACGGGAGTCCGCCTCCCTACGAATCAGAAAACGCATAGTAAGTATTCTCCCAGCTTCCTTCTAGCAGGCTTATCTCATCACCTGAAACAACAACCAGCGTAGAAACACCACAAGCCAACCGGCACCACAAAAACAAAGTAATCTTGTGTGTTGTTTCTAGTCCGCCCCCCACTGTCCAGCCAGCCTACTCCTACTACCCCGACGATGAGTTCCAACACTTCTACCGCTGGACCTCCCCCCCAGGGATCATCAAGATCATGTCGGTCATCGTCATTGTTCTGTGCCTGGGCATTTTCGCCTGCGTGGCCTCTACCCTAGCCTGGGACAGCCAGAACGCTATGTCCGGGTTCGGCGGTGGGTACGGCGCTGGCAGCAGCTACAACGGTGGCACCGGCTTTGGCGGCGGCTACGGTGGAAGCAGCTTCAGTGGTGCCGGCGGCGGCTATGGCCCGGGCGGTGGCTACGGCTACGGTGGCATCGGCGGCGGCTACAACGACCCCCGCAAGGGCAAAGGGTTCATGATTGCCATGGCGGCCATCACCTTCATCTTCGGGATGGTGGTGTTCATCATCATCGTCTCGCACCAGAGCCTGTGTCAGTCCAGGAGGTTCTACCTGGCGGTGGTGATCCTGTGCGCCATCCTGGCGTTGCTGATGCTCATCGCGACCATTGTGTACCTGGTGGCGGTGAACCCCATGGCGCAGTCGTCCAGCTCCATGTACGCCATGCAGATCCAGGGGCTGTGCGCCCAGTACCAGCAGCCGGCCACGTCGGGGGCCTTTGTCAACCAGTACCTCTACCACTACTGTGTGGTCGAGCCCCAGGAGGTGAGTGGTGGTCCCAGGATGGGTCTCATGGGTTTTGAATCTCTGTCTCTGTCTTTGTCTCTCTCTCTCTGTCTCTCTCTCTCTGTCTCTCTCTCTCTCTGTCGCTGTCTCTCTGTGTGTGTGTGTGTGTGTGTGTGTGTGTGTGTGTGTGTGTGTGTGTGTGTGCATTTAGGTTTCTCAATACTTTGGGTTTTTATCTTGTTTTAAGGTTTGTTTCTTGTTTTGGGTTCATGGCTTGTTTTGGTTTCTACTTTTTTGAATTTGTTCACCTTTTCGGGGCGTTTGCAGTCATTAACCCTTGGTTTCATTGGTTTTTATTTCCCTGGTTTCATCAGGCGATCGCCATTGTCTGCGGGTTCCTGGTGGTGGCGGCGCTGATCATCATGCTGGTGTTCGCTCTGAAGACCCGCCAGAAGATCCGCGGCTACGGGAAGAGCAACATCCTGTGGAAGAAGATTAAGGTGATGGACGACCTGGCCCCCCCCGGGGACGTGGAGGCCTGGGTGAGCATCACTACGTCCTGTTGCTGACCTTCCCTGTTTAACCTTTTTTTACTATTGTGTCATTTTGTAAATGTTTTAATCCAAAGACACTTAGAAGTGTATTTTAGGTCATGCCATTAAGGAGCAGGTAGTTATTTTGCTCAAGGGTATTGGAGGTCGAAATTAAATTCCTTTTAGCTGATGGTTTAACACCCTCATCGCAAGACTATCCTGTTCTATTAAAGTTCGAAGTGCCTTTAGAAACACCAATAATATATATGAAATATTCTCAGCAGCAGGTACAGAAAGGAGGAAGGCCCCTGTTGGTCTGGAGCTATCTTTTGTTGAGTTGAGAAACTATCTTATATGTTTTTGAGGAGTGACCATGATCATTTGGGAAGCTATTTAGAGTTGTTTTGAGAAGTTAACTTGTTCATTTGAGACGCTAGCTATTGTTATTTTGAGGAGCTAGCGTGTTTGGGGTGGAAACAACAATAGGAGGGAGAACTCCCTGAGTCTGCTTTGGCCTATCTCCAGTTCTTGTTGTCAAATAGTTCCTGGAGCGCATCGCTCCCGGAGCGGTCGGACCGGTTTGGTCGCTGCTGCAGGTAGGTTTGACAGAACGGGGGAGGGGAACCGAGTGTGACACCAGGAACAGAGCTTGGTTTCTGGGTGTGGTGTTAACATGGATTGGGCTTTCATACTCCACGGTTTACAGCTGTTCCTGTAAAACTCAAACTCGAAGTCTCTCAAGGCGATATCAGAGGGTGGATTAGTCATTGTTGATGTTCATTAGTCACATTTGGTTCAGTGTAGTAGATAAAGTCTAATAGAACAGTTCAGTTCAGGTGGATTTGTGAAGGTGTTATTGTTGAACACCTTATCTATCAGTGAAGACCCCCTGTTACCCCCACTATTTTACTTTGTTTGATTGTTTACAGTCAACATCATTTGGGCCTGTGGGGGTAGTTGTATAACTACCCCAAAATGCCATGGGTTGACAATTAAATGTCATATTACCTTTTGTGATGTTAGTGTAATCCTTAACTAATGGCTTTTAGTATATAATAATAATAATAATAATAATAATAATAATAATAATAATAATAATAATAATAATAATAATAATAATAATAATAGTTAGTTAGTTGATATTATTATAACTTGAGTAGTCTCAATCAACGTCTCAATAATAAACATCAACAAAATGATAATTTATTATAATTCACTTTATAATTATTATTATTATTTACTTATAATTATTCCACTGGCTAGCTCTGGTCTTGTTTTGGCCTCCGTTTTGAGCCCCTTGTGCCTCCTGTCTCCCAGGTAAACAACGTGTCCGCTCTCCCATTAGAGGATCCCATGTCTGAGTACCCAATGAAGCCGGCCGGCTCGAGGGAATACCTGGTGGACTCTCGCTCCTACGACAAGCCCCCCAATGACTACAGCTCTGTGTGAGTATGGCTATGGGTGTGTGTTTCTTGTTGCAATAATCTGTAAACGCAGATAAAGTCGCTCTTCTCGAAACGGTTGAAGGCCAAATTCAACTGGAGCCAACAGGTTTGCAGATGCAGATACAGTTTTAACATGTTACAAACTGGTTCAGCTATACTTTTACAATGCTACAGAAAGGCCAGAAAGACAATATTATTAGTATTAACCCTACATTTAACAGGGACTATGATTTAATAAATTATTTGACTTGAGATCTGAGATAATGGACTCAAAGGTGTGTTAACCAATGCATGGGAATCAATAACATTGTTGGCACTGTTTCAACAAGCTGAAACAGAGGGCTGTATTGTCTGTTGGGCTCAGTAAGTTACTCTTGCAGATCATTTACTGAGACAAATAAAGAAGGTTGAAATTTATTTTTAAATAAAGGGAATATCAACAGGAAAGGGGCACAGTTAAATATAATTTATGGGAAGTTTCAGGATTATTATTTTTTTGACCGAAGAAAAACATCTATCATGAGTAATATTTTGTAGTGAAATCATTTGCTGGTTCGTACATACTTCTAATAAAAATGTACTGCCACCCACATAGAAAAAACTGAGTAAATGCTGAATCTGTAGTTCCATTTCCCCTAAACAGTATCAAGAGAGATTTGCTTTCCTAAGAAATGCATATTGTGCTTCACCACATTGCTGACATCATCACTATAGAGCCAGTATAACTTTTAATTTTTTGGTTTCTAAAAAGAAAGAAGGGAAATTATAGTTTGTGTATTATTCCAATAATGATGAAGGTAATGTTATATTACATCAGCATCAATAATACTAGCAGACACTTCTTCTCTCCACAATAAAAAAAAGTGGCAGGATAATGGTACTGGCTAAGGTGTTTGGACTCCCAGCCGAATAGGTACTGGGTTTGATTTCCCTCCAAGTAGTCATCCTTGAGGGAGATTTCTAAGACCTAACCGGCTCCTTCAACCTGCATCTAAGTTCACCCAAAGTGACTTTGGATAAAATAGTCTGCTGAAATAACCAAGTAATTTATATAAATGGTAATTAGAGTAGTCAAATAACTAAAAAGTTAATATTAATGCTCAATAGTTTGTAGAGTAGTCAAATAACTAAGTAGTTAATATAAAGGGTACATAGTAAGTAGAGTAGGGTCAAATACCTAAATGGTTTTATATTAATGCTTCATATTAAGTAGGGTCAATGTTTAGTATCCACAAGGGGGCGTTGATCTGTTTTACAACAGTGGTCACAGTGACCCAGCAATGCACAAAACAAACAAATGATGTTATCCTCGGCAGAAATTGAACGCCTACAATCCATCTGTGCTGTTGTCGACCAAACTGAAACTGAAACTCTCTCCCCTGCCGTCGTTGGTTTTCTCCCCTGCGTCCAGGCCCCGGTTGGACGAGGACTTTCCCGCCAGCAGCAGCGCGGCTCCGTACAGCAGCATCTCCGAGCCGGCCAGCTCCACCGCCAAGCCCAAGAAGAGGCGCCCTCGCCGGGCACGCCAGCCCGACGGACAGACGTACGAGACGGACTACAACTCCTCGGGAGACGAGCTGGACGACGACGACTATGACAGGTAACGGAGAAGTGCAGTGGGGAAGGGGGACCCTCGGCCCAAGAAGGTACGGGGTTCGATCCCCTGCCCCAAAGGCTGTAACCTTGAGCCAGATGCCTAAGCCATCCCTGCTCCACAATGCCAGCGTTTCTGGTTACGGATCCAATATTATTATTGCTATTGTTAAAAGATGATGATGAAGATGATTATTATAATCAATATTGAGATGTATTGTTGCTATTATTATTGTTATTAATCCCCATTTTGTTTAACCTTGATCTTTTCTAAAAACCTTTTTCTTACTCACTTTTAATGTTATATATATATATATATATATATATATATATATATATATATATATATATATATATATATATATATATATATATATATATATATATATATATATATATATATATATATATATATATATATATATATTTTTTTTTTTTACTTTTCCCCCTACAGCGAGTTCCCCCGCATCACCAACGAGGACACTCGCATTGCGTACAAGCAGGAGTTTGACCGCGACCACCAGGAATACAAGGACCTCCAGGCCGAGTTGGACAGCGTCAACAGGCAGCTGTCGGATGTGGACAAGGAGCTGGACGACCTGCAGCCTGGCAGCCCCCAGTTTCTGGTGAGTAATCGATTTTTCCCTTCTTTTTTTCCCCCCCTTCCTGGTTGGGATCTTGGTGAGAGAGAGAGGCAAAGTCTCTCTGTGTGACTACAGACAGTATTTAGGTTGAGATAGACGGGTAATTGACATGTAGCATCGGACAGCATGTTGGAATCGAACCTGCGGTCGCTGCACGTCGCGTTTCCGCGTTGGTTGGGCGCACTAGAGCATCCTTAAGCCGTTTGTAAATCTCTACTTGTGTACCATGTCTGGGTTGTGGGATTCTCTAATACTGTGTCACACGTTGTCTTCACAGGATGCACTGGATGAGTACAACAAGCTGAAGGACTATAAGAAGGTACACAATGGCCACTGTATTCAATAGACATCAGATCAAACTGCAAATTCAAGACTCGTACCAATAGCACCTTTTTCGTAATTGTGTTTATTCTCTCGTGTGAACAGATTTAGGCTTGCTTTATTTGATTTAGTCACACAGTCTGCATATCATCTAATGAATAAGCAACTGTATTTCACAGCAGTAAACTCACCCAAACTGAACATTGGAGAACAATTCATGATTCATTTTCTTCTATGAATTCTAAGCATAATAACATCTAAATATTGGCTGCTTTTAAATATGAATAAGCAATTGTATTTCATAGCTTTATAATCATAATGATTTTCTGCGTTCTCTTTAGTGTGCATTTGTTGGCATGTAAATCTATATAATTATAATATTGTATAGTTATTATTTTCCCCACAAAGTCTGCAATTTATACAGGAATCTCTCAAAAAAAGGAATTTCAAAGCTTGGAAATGCCATGAAATTGCCATTTTTGTGTGTGTATGCTTGTGCATTTCTAAGCACATAATACCTCAATAATAATAGAAATAGCCTCCACTAATTCATTTATTCCCCCCCCCCCCCAGTCTGCAGACTACCAGATGAAGAAGCGGAGGTCTAAATATCTGAAGGGGAAGCTGAACCACATCAAGAAGATGGTGAGCGAATATGACCGTGCCTGAACAGAGCACCTCTCCTCCCTCCACCAGTCCCACCCTTGTGGTGCTCTCCTCCCAGCCAGGAGCCACTCTCTCTGCTGTGCTCTGTCCCTTATGATCTCTAAACTGGGAATCAAAGATCCACGCAGAGTTTTGAGCCAATTTTAAAAAGCCAACGAACAGGAAACTGTTGGCTAAGCTAGATGACTTTTAACTAATGGACGCTCCAGGGAATGTGTCCTCACTATACATGTTGATTTTACTCTTAACTTACTTTATTTTTTTATTTTTTGTGATGATCTTTTAAGATGTGCTCAGCCAGCGTAGAGTGCAAAACATGTAAATATTTGGGAAGCATTTTTTATGTCATTCTATTGTAGTGTCGTCATATGAAATGTTTTTATGGTGCATGGGAAAAGTCAACCGCGGCTCTTAATAGTTTTTAAACTTCTTTTATGATGTGTTATGTCTTTTTTTTAATTATAATAAATAATGAAAGGACATTGTTGTGGACATGTTTTTAAGGTGTTTTGTTTCATCTGCTTAGTAATACTACACTCAAAACACTTTTTCTTTTTGTGGTGGATTGTGGCTTTCCAACATTTTTATTTTATCTCCAAGCGGTGTCTTGTTTGACTTCTAGTTTGGGCACATTCTAGCAGCTGAAGCTGATGTTGGGGAAGTTAATTCTACTAGTTAGAGCAAACCAACACACTAAAGCAGCAGAAGCAAGTTATTTAGCCCAAGGTACGCCCAGCTTTTGTTTTCTAAACTGCTATAATTTCCCATGCTAAAATTGATGGACAACATAATCTAAAAACTTTAAGGTTAAAATGTGAATACTGTTGCATTCATCTCAAGTAGGACCTTGTGTCTGAAGATGCTGGTATGGGTTAAAGATCCATTCAGAATCAATGTACACCAAGCTTTGCCCATACTTCGGAAGTAAAGAGATGGAAAAAGCATCTAAGAACGTAATATAACCAGAACATATCACAGATGGATGTATCAACTACACAGCTACCTACTATGTGATTGGTCAGCCGCTTGGCTACGAAGCCAGGAGGAAAAATAGATCCCGTCCATTAAATCAGCATAAAGGAATAGAAGGAAATAGACTTGAGATTGCAATGGATTTCATAAAAAATCCCTTTCTGATGCTTAATGCACAGCTTGATAACCCTTAATATCATAATTTTAAGAAAATGAAGGATTTCTGTTGTCCATCACTTTAAGTTAAAACATCAACCAAGTTGCATTTCGTCTGGGGGCCTTTGTGGCTGAACATCCAGTCGATATCAAGCTCTGTTTCGTTCTTATTTGACGGAGTACACCCCACTTTCGAGTTCAAACATAAATGGCATTGTTTTTTAGGTTGCTTGTTGCTTATGTATTTCGACTTTGCCAGTATTGCCCGTACTCCCCAAACCAGGAGCAATGTGTAGTTTAGTGAAGGGCCTTTCTGGGGGTCCGGGGTCGGAGGGGCCGAGTCGGTCAGGCCGCTTTGAGCTGCTCACTCTGCATGGAGTGCCTCCTCAACAGGGCCCTCCGGCTCACCTCCTTGGGGTGTCCGGGCGGAGCGCAGGGGACAAACGTCTTGAGGCCCGCTATCTTCTCGCAGGGGGGGTCGTGACCGGCGGTCCGAGCCGCCCTGCCCCCGCCCCCCACCGGGCTGTGGGTGTACTGGGGGTTCAGCTGCAGCGGCGGCAGGCTCCGGGGGGGGTACTGCCCCGAGCCCTGATCCAGTAGGAACGCCCCGGACCCCCGGCGCTCAAACCACGGAACGGCCCTCCTGGCCACCGGGCCCGGCCCCTCCAGAGACTCCCTAGAGGCGGAGGACCCGGAGCCCCCCAGGGTGGAGGAGCGCAAGGTGGCCAGCCGCCGGCACTCGACGGCAGGGGGGGCTCTGGCCCTCTCCTGGGTCTCCTCCAGGCTGGGGGTCTTCAGGGTGAGCTGGGGGTCGGAGGCGTAGTGGTCGGCGCCCAGCTTGCGGCGGTGGATGATGCTGTCCAGGCCGGAGAGCGCCACGCCGGGGGCCTTGCCGCAGGAGGGGGAGACGGCGCCCCCCGGGCCCCCGGCCGGGTGCTGTGGGGTGTGGAGGTTGGGGTGCGAGGCCGAGTGGGGGGAGCTGATGCCCGGTAAGGATATGGTGTGATGTCCTCGTTTGTGGTCGCCCCCCGGCACCAGCGCTTCCTCCCCTGCGCCCTCCTCCCCTCCCCCGGCTTGGCTTCCTCTCTTCTCCTCTGCAGACTTTGGGTTGGACTGGTTCAGGCCGTCCGTCACTATGGCGATGCCGGGACCTCTGGGGGCCCCGAAGCGGTCGTAGCTCACCAGGGGGGTGGGGTAGGTATTTTGGCTGTTGTTGCTGTTGCTGGCTTTCCTCCCGCTCTCCGACCCATCCGGTTTGGGGCGCCCGTGTAAGACCTCCACCTTGGGGGGGCCGCTCTCCCACGGGCGGTTCTCCGGCAACGGTGGGGGGGGTTCTACCACGGCGGGAGGAACCCGCGAGGAACCCGCCGACGCGGGGATCTTGAGCCAGGGTTCAGAGTTCAGCCTCAGGAGGGGCTGCTGTTGCAGGCGGCCGGCCCAGCGCTGCCTCTGCTGCGGCCCCGGCTCCCGGAGCCCCGGCTCCCGGAGCCGCGTCGGGGAGCAGGGGTTGGAGTTCCCGCCGCTGCACGCGAAGCACTGGCTCTCCTTGAAGGAGAACACCTGCTTGTGGGGGCCCGAGGACGACCCGGGCCCCGGGCCCAGCGGGGACATGATGATCTGGATCTCGGAGGGCGAGGCGGGAGCCTGGGAGGCCCCGACGTCGAGCGCGAGGTGGGGCGCCAGGCCGTGGCGGTACTGCCGGGCGCGGGCCCTCCCGTTGGGGACGCTGTCGGTGGTGATGATGATCACCTCCTTGCCCTGGCCCTTGTAGGAGTCCAGCAGCAGCCTCAGGACCTTCTGGTCGCCGGCGGTGACGGCGTACACCAGCGCCGAGGTCCCGCTCTGGTCCTCCAGGCCGAGGTCGGCGCCGCCGGCCAGCAGCAGGGCCACCAGCTCGGGGCCGGCGTGCTCGCGGCAGGCGTGCATCAGGGCGGAGCGGCCGTCCTGGTCCTGGATGTTGGGGTCGGCGCCCCGCTCCAGCAGGTACTTGAGGAGCTTGGCGCGGCTGGCGCTCTGGCCGTCGGCGTGCTGCGTGCGGCACGCCACCATCAGCGGCGTCTGGCCGTGGCGGTCGCTCTCGTTGATGTAGGCTCCGCCCTCTAGGAGCAGCCGGGTGAGGCGCAGGCGTCGCAGGTACACGGCGCGCAGGAGGGGGTGGGCCGAGTCGCCCGCCACGCCCGTCACACACTCTTCTTCATCCATGGCTGGTTCGATACACCCTGGCGGGGGGGGCGGGGGGAGAGGGGGAGGGGGGACGTCACGGTCTGGGAACTGCGGGATTAGAACACGATGCTTAAACCTGCGCTATGTGCGTCATCTCGTTAGCAGCTTCTAGTGGCTGGAGTTGGAGCTACAGTTATAGCTGCATCATTGTCAGACAGACACTTGCTGTCGTCTGGGATTTTTCATAAATAAGGACCAGAATTAAACGATTTATTTCAAACCGTACAGGAATTTAAAAAATAATTAGAGAATAAAACAGGTTTGTTACGACCAAATACTGACGGGTGAACACATATGTTAACCTCTATAAACAGACGGTTTAGCAGATGGGTTGTGAGAATGCTTCTTGGGTAACATGAATACCAATAGGACAACCTCCCATGTATTTATTAACGCAAGAGAAAACACTGGTGTCTGAAACATTGCATTGAACAACAACCTAAAAAAAATAAAATAACATGTTTGCATTTGCATTTTAGTGTCTTCAAATTTTGTATGTGATCACCAGCATGAGCATAGAGAATTCCTTGTTTATGTTTTCTCCTAGAACGACTTATATAAAGGCGAGCACATGCGTTAAAATGCGTCTGTTGGTGACGAACAATACAGCCAAGGTCGTGTTTTACTGTGGCTGCAGCTCAAATATATTTCTGTCAATGTGACAAGACATAGCAACAGCAGCTACAGTACAGTTTAATATGAGAACCCTGTATGTACTCCACCCGCTGTAGTCTTCAACCATGAGTATTAGATATTGGTCTTATCTCCATAGGAACTACAACTCTGACCTCACACTCATTCTAGCCACGCCATCAGCCTCAAACTTCCAAAATGCAACGCCCTGGTTTCGTGACTCACAAAACGAGAGGGGTGGCAAAAGTCATTCTTGGTAATGGAACAGGAAGAACCCTGACAAGATGGCTAGTGACAAATTGCAGATCAGGATTAAGTACACATAATGAACACTGGCATAAACCGTGCTGTAGTGTTAAGATGTCTGATACGAACGTAAAAGTGCCGGATTTAGTCCTCCTGTATTTCTACTGTGAATGTGTGTATGTGTTTGTCTGTGCACATGTGAGCAAGTGCATTGTTGTGTAATTCCTGTATCTGGTTGGTGTGTTTGTGTGCATGTACATGTGTGTGTGTGTGTGTGTGTTTGATTCCTGTACCTGATTGGTGTGTTAGTGTGTGTGTGTGTGTGTGTGTGTATGTGTGTGTCTGTGCGCGCATAAGCCTGTGCATGTCTGATCTGTATCTGGGTGGTGTGTATGCATGTGTGTGTGTGTGTGTGTATATAATTCCTGTATCTGAGTGGTGTGTGTGTGTGTGTGTGTGTGTGTGTGTATTTAATACCTGTATCTGGGTGGTGTGTGTGTGTGTGTGTGTGTATGTGTGTGTGTCTGTGTGTATTTAATACCTGTATCTGGGTGGTGTGTGTGTACGTGCGTGTGTGTGTGTGCGTGTGTGTGTGTGTGTGTGTGTGTGCGTATGTGTGTGTGTGTCTGTCAGTGCATATAATACCTGTATCTGGGTGGTTTGTGTGTGTGTGTAGTGTGTCATGTGTGGGAGTCAGTAGAGGCTCTGTTTGTTAGCTATCCTTGTGACTACAGGCTTTTGTGATACTTAGAGAATTCGGACTGCGTATGTTTCTGTCACGGAAGGCTAGATTACACTCAGGACAGAATCCTCCACAGTTTTTCCACTTTTTTTGTTTTGTAGGCGTTAAGTGTGTGTGTGTGTCGTCCACACAGATATGTGAAATACACTGGCAAGATAATGATTTGGGGTTGCGCAATCCCAGTACAACAAATACGGCGTATGTATATATTATTGTCCTACATTATACAAGACAGTATGGATTTCTTCATGTGTGACGTGGGTTCTGTGTAACGGTCGGTGAAGTGCTAACAGAGTGGCTGTCGGATACAACAGCAGGAACTCTCGTTTATGTAAAGAGGTTGGTCTGACTACTCAGCCCCTAGTTCTGCAGTGTGTGTGAGTGTGCGTGCATGCTTGTGTGTGTGCCTGCATGTGTGTGTATTTGTTTGTGTATGCGCGCATGTGTGTGTACAAGTGTGCATGTGTGTACATGTGCTCAAGTGTGTGCCACAGCTATGCAAAATCAGTGAATCACAGTTTTGATCAGTTATAGAATACCTCTTAACGCGAGCTACTTTCAACTATATATTCTATACTTCTAAGTACGCAATTGATAAGATCATCAACAATCAATACAATACAAATTAATACCTCTGGAGCTTAGTGCCTTCTTAAAATACATTGACCTCAAATCCAAAATTACATCCACAATATTTAATTTACAATATAAGCTTTGAAGAAGCTTCTGTAGAAACAATAGGAAATTGATCTGTCTGTTGTAGTGACAATGAACGCCAAATCCCATTTAAAGACAACACTCAAAGATGTCATCCTTTTGTCAGAGATGAGTGAAGACAAAAGGCTCACATGCATGGTACATACCACTCCTGGCTGGGGAACGCTCCTCTTCTGCTCTAGATTGTTCAGTAGCAGTATGACCAGTACATCTCTCTCTCTCTCTCTCTCACTCTCTCTCTCTCTCTCTCTCTCTCTCTCTCTCCTCCCTATTGCTCAGTCCCTATGCCGCTTTTTTAAACTGTGATTTCTTTCACGAATGAGATTAAAGAGAGAGAGATAGAGAGAGAGCCATAGAGAGAGAGAGAGAGAGAGACAGAAAGAATGAGAGAGAGAGACATATAAATGTGTCATCGCTGTGGTCTGAGAAACAATGAGTCCGTAGCTTAGCAGCAGGAGAGAGACCTCCAGAACACATACGCGCACGCATAAACACTTCAACAAAAGTGAAACGTTTTTACACACACACACACACACACACACGCACACACACACACACACACACACACACACACACACACACACACACACACACACACAAAAGTGAAACGTTATTACACACACACAAATGCATACAAAACACCTGCATGTATTTTTCCTTTGATGAAAATTGTGATAAAATATAACCAAAAATGTTAATGAAAACAACAACTGCATTTAGCAAAGTGGCACAGGAAGTAAGAAAAAAAACTAAAACGTTTTTCTTTTTATCAATGCCATCTCTATGACAACCGCCATGGAAATGGAACGACGGGAAAAAACATATTTTACTTTCAGAAACCATTCGTTGTGTGTGTGGTGTGTGTGTGTGTGTGTGTGTGTGTGTGTGTGTGTGTGTGTGAGTGTGTGCGCGCGCGTGTGTGCGTGTGTTTATGAATGGTTGAAATAGGCTTCTGTCCATCTGACTGATTTTTGGTTAATGGACATCTCATAGCAATGTACACTTAATTCATACGTTTTATATTCACTTGTACCTTGACAAATTATTTTGTGTATGTGTAATTTCCGAAATAGATAGAACTATATATTTCTTTAGCAATTACTATGACTATAATTATGCCAAAATATTTGGTTATAGGGTTACCACTATTACTATTACTTACTTAGTACATAATTCTTACTACCGAAGCCTGTTTTTTTCAATCTTACAAGATCATCACACGTTATCTTACATGGTCTTCTTTTACAGATCGTATCCATAGTAACAAGTTGTATGCCATGAAGTGCCATGGTCGTCCACCAGGTGTCACTATCATCAAGTCATTCCATAACTGCGCCAAACCCTTTTTAGGATCTGAACGAAATTATTCCGTTTCTTCTGTCTCAGCAATAGAGGTATATGATTCTTAGGATATACTTGTTCTACATTTCCTGTGCACGCCTACTATCATTTTATTAATTAAATGATCTAAAAACACTTAAACTAAAAACTTAAGAACGGCCTACCATTTCCAAAAACAATAACACAGAAAGACAATATTACACCTGCCACTAATAAAGGAAACATTTTCATTGAAGATGTAGTCGCCTAAGCTTAGCGGAGCGGTTGTATGTTCTGTTGGAGCTGAAGTGCTCATGGGACACGTCTGAAAAGTGGTGTTCCATTGTTGCTGTCCATGGTGCTGATACACACCAGAGACCAGGAACGGCCCGTTCCATGTTCAAGATGTCCAATTCCTGACGTGTTTTGTTTACGGCAGACAGTCTGATTCATTTCACCCCTGGCTTGTGCTAATTAGAGCATCCTAATTAGATCATCCTAATAAGAGATGGTTGACTCAGATATACCAGGGAGGATAGTACTCTGTAAACCGGAAAAGAGGTGAAGAAGCTCATGTGACACTAGGGTGTTGAAGAGAGAGACTGGAGAAAACGTAGATGCAGATGTAACGGGCTCACGTTTAGGACTAGGGGGCTTTACGTTTAGGACATTTTCTGTGTTTACATATACATGAATTGATGTACACAATGCGACAGTCAATACGATTGTGAGTCATTTTAAGGATTTATGAGGGAGTTATTTTGGGAGTAGCAGACATACAGTAGGCGACTAGTAATCCCGCCTAATCCCTTGCTGGCGATATTGACATACGACAAGAGCTCCATTATGAAAGCCTGCAAAAGCCTCACACCCGTCTGAATACCAGGTCAATTTACTCTCCGAGAACAGTACATTAAAGTTCTGATGTTATTATCACCACAGAAAAAAAAAACATGTGTGTATGATTTTGTCACGTGTTTAATTTCTTCTTGCACATTAAGTGCAATGCATTTCGTTTGGTGACACTCATAGACCGTTCTTTGTCCTTAAGATAAGAGCGTTATATAAAAAAAAAACATTTAATGCACATCATTCCATCTCCTGGCGACATCAACATGTCGCCAGGAGATGGAATGAAACGGTTCCATAACTTCACTACAAACTCAACTGCTCTTACAAAATCGGTTGAAATACATAGGCTACAGCTAAAATCAATGCACTCTATCAGTTAAAGATAAAATATAATATAAATAATATAATAATAATATAATACAATAATATAAATAATAATAATATAATATAAATGTGTGGGATAATTAACAACCACAATATAAACATTATCTAATCATAACACTCACAATTGACTAATAGAAAACTAGATGCTAGGTTTCTCGTGACTATTTAAGAAAGTTTGGCTCATAGTAGTGGCACCAGACCACAAAATGCGGAACTCATAGGTGTCCAGTAATATTTCTGTGGGGGGCATGTGCCACCCCAGGCCACCTGCTGGAACTCGACACAGTACAGAACCGCCAAGCACATCAAAACTCAGTCATCGTCCCCCTGTCTGTCCTGTAATCCAGGAGCTATTGGTTATCCTGTATTTTGGACCATGGTACCCAAACACCAGACAAACACTATGCATGAAGATCTATCGAAGCCATGATACAAGTTGTTTTTTTTGTTTATTTATTTTTGTTTGTGTTCATAGCTCGAAGCAGGTCAAAACAATTCAGTTTTATAGAGATTATGTTTATGTTATTGCTTTGGTAATATACAAAGTAAAGTAATTTGTGTGTGTGTGTGTGTGTGTGTGTGTGTGTGTGTGTGTGTGTGTGTGTGTGTGTGTGTGTGTGTGTGTGTGTGTACACTGTGTGCCAGCTATATCAGCTCACACTGGAATACGTATGGTTATGCACGAGGTATTACATTTGGTGTATTAATAGTTGGTCTCCTATAGGGGGTTATACGCAAATGATTTGGAGAAGTTAGTTTGACTGAAGAGCAACTAGCCAACGTCACAAATATCCATAAAGACTGCATCCCACTGTAAGACAAGACAACGCTACTGGCATTTGAGTGACCTGTCTCTTTAAGTCGGTGTCAAAGCCGATTAACGGTGATCTCGGTTGTGATTCCGTTATCACCGTCTGTTGTCTGAATCTTTTTTTGTTTTAGATTGCCAACCATAGCAAAACGTACGTTTTTATGCATGGCCCTCCTCTCTCGACGTCGCCAGTTGTAGCAGTCCATGAGCGCGGTTTCAAGCTAAAGGGTAAGCTACTACTTTGTCAAAGTTTGGATCATGGATACCTCGGCTAGCCGCCTCTGTTTTGGGAGTGATTTGGTCGTGTGACGCGCGCTCCATCACAGACACCTTGCTTTTAGTAGTAAACGGAATCCCTCAAGAATTGGACAGTAGATGTAATGCTTCTCTGGTCGCAATTTCGACTCAAGACGCACAGAAAAAGGTAGATAACCGTAAAATGCAGAAGAGCGTGCGTTACAACGAGGGGCACGCTCTGTATCTGTCGGTGGTCGCGCGGAAAGAGGGCTCCAAGCGAGGCGTCCTGAGCAAGAAGACGACCGAGAACAGCCGCTGGAGCGACAAGTTCTTCGCCCTCTACCAGAACCTGCTCTTCTACTTCGAAAACGACCAGAGCACGCGACCCTCGGGGATATACCTGCTCGAGGGATGCACGTGCGATAGATCTCCCGCGCCTAAAGTGTCCTCCTCCATCAGCAAGGAGCCCGTGGATAAACTGCAGCAGGCAAGTGTAGCCCCTATCGGGTCTAGATCTGATGTCCATCAATCTGGATCCAGGTTGACTACATCAGGGACCATGTTAGTGTGCCTGTTTACAGGGTCCTTAGTATTTTATTGTTGATTTCAGCAATTAACAACAACAACAGCAACATAATAAGTAATATAAATACAAAGCAATACACTATCATTCAGTTATAGAAAGTAAATCTACTACAACAATCCTCAGTTTTTCTGTTGGATCGATCTGCTCAATGTGTACTTAAATGTTTATGGTAATTTATTATATGCATATAAATAGATAGATCATATTTGTAGGACTAACACCGCTGCAGTTAACCTAATATTTGCTATTCAGGTCTGGCACTCTATTCTTACAATAGGCCTTCTTTAGCTTGCTATGGTTGAATGTTTTGATTGAAAATTTTCACGGCTTGCAATGGGAGGGGAACCCAAGTGTAGATATATCACTGACAACTCACTCAAACACACGCAAACCACTTCTTCACTCACTCAGTCACTTACTCACTCAAACACTCTTTCACCCACTCAAAGTCACTCCAACTCTTGCTCACTCAAACTCAAACACATGCTCATTTACTCATTAACTCACTCAATCACTCATCACTCACTCACTCATATTGACATGGCCAAGTTAGATATTATATGTTGCTTTTAGCATATGTCGTTAAATGTAAACATAGTATACATAAATTGAAAAATACATGAATGCGTATACATATATAGTATTTCGCAAACATAATGTCAATATTTGGTTTGCTATGTTGCATTATGGTAATGAACAGCAGAACATGGGCTATAGCCAAAGACGAACTGCCACCGTCTGGCCATACACAACACAACAACAAGCTGGCATCGCCTTTAGCTTGTACCAAGCTGTTGAGAGGCCATGAAGAAATCGTCACTTCAGGGGGGATTGTCACGCAACAGTATGCATGTTTTATTATCTGAACACTGCACCTAAGTAAAACCTTGCACATTCAAAGATGTATAAGTAATATAAATATGTGTATGTGTGCGAATGTGTGTGGAAAAACTAAAGGCCTGGCTTATTTTAATAGTGGTACACATAATGTGCTGCATATGTCTCAGCTCTATCCATATGTAATAAGAACCCACATTGGAGCTGATTCTGTAAAAACAACATGAAAAAAACTCTGGAACCCTATTGGTCAGGGCCGGTGTTCTGGCAACCCTATTGGTCAGGGCCGGTGTTCTGACAACCCTATTGGTCAGGGCCGGTGTTCTGACAACCCTATTGGTCAGGGCCGGTGTTCTGACAACCCTTTTGGTCAGGGCCGGTGTTCTGACAACCCTCAGGATGGGATACCTAAACTGGGTAAACCTTAAAGCCCGCCCAGTCATTTGAGCTGTCTAGACTGAACCTACATCAGAAGCGTATTTATTTCACATTTGCTGTCATGATCAGCTTAATAGCAGGCTAAACTTTTGTAAGGACCAGCCTATTTATCAGCCTACTTTTTTTTTTACTGATGCTAGTAAGCAATTAAAAAAATTCTGAGTTATTAATACAATGGTTGTATTAACTTTGAAAGTGGCCTATTTTTTTTGTCTTAATTATTGTAGCTTGTGAATAGGCATACTAGTTCATCAGACTCATATAAATGTACAACATTTTTAAAAACATAGGCTTAATGTAAGCCTAGCTGGACAGCCTAGTATGTCAGTTTAAGCTACAGTTCAGGTTTGCTTGACAGGACACCGCCCCATGTATATTAGTACCTTCCTGTGGGACCGTGAATGTATGTGTCTCTAGCTACCTTAATAGCTGATGTTGAGTAACTGGGACTATTGACAAAGATGGAACGGCCCTCTCAATCCATCTTTGATCTCTATCCTCTGAAAGGTTATGCCTTTTTTTCTCGAAGACTTGGCTTTGAAATGAAAACCTTCAAAGAGTAAATTAGACTCCAAAATAAACCCACTAGGTCAGATGTGTATGTAATTATGTATTATTTATTGTTTATGATAAGCCTGTTCATAACTAGTGGTGAACCCATGCTCCAGCTTTTCATAATCCCACCTAAAACATTATGACAGAGAGGTATTTTGAACATAATGTTCAAAACAGTTTTAAGATGGAGAGGGGGATAGGGGGCTTCCAAAAGATTTAATAGTCAAATCTGGTAACAAATCGATGGTATTCCTAAATGTTATAGGGTTCCTGTGTAACGCTATTTGGAGAAGTGAGAATGTGTGTCAGGAACATGTGTGTGTGTTATTGCTGTTATCATTCAATGTTGCAATAAGGATAATCCAAAATTAAACATGTTTTCAATCCATTCAGGAAAGAAATGTATCATTTGAGCAACAACATTTTGAAAAACTTAAACGATAATCTGCAAGTCTGTCAGCCCGGCTCTCAGTTCACTGCCTGGATGAGGAATATAAGGGTTCCTTTCTCTCTTGTCTTCCACGAGAGAGCCATGACCAAAAGGTTCAGTCTTTCTGAGAGTTAGAACCAATAGGATCAGTCTATCTGAGAGTAAGAACCAATAGGATCAGTTTATCTGTAAACAGTTAGTTAGAACCAATATGATCAGTCTATCCATGGAGACAAGAGTTATAACCAATAAGATCAGTCCATTTCTAGAGATAAAGGATTAGATTCAATAGGATCAGGCTATCTGTACAGACATTGTAAGACCTAGTTGGAGCATCGGTGCAGACATAGACTGATCCTATGGGTTCTTCCTCTATCCGTAGAGACCCAGCGAGTTAGATACAATATGATCAGTTTATCTTGAGAGATTTAGAGAGTTGCAAACAATATGTTCAGTCAGTCGCTAGGGATATGGAAAGACAGATAGATTGGTAGATAGACAAATATAATAAGTACTTTATTCATCACGGGGAACTTAAGTGTGTGCAGCTGCTCACAACAAAAACCCTAATAGTAATATTAATAATAATGAACAACAATACAATAAAGTAAACAGCTGTACAAAATGTTACATCCAAATACAAGTTATCAGACCTAGAAAGTACACCAGAGCCATATGAAAACAACAAAAAAGTGTTGAATGTGCAATTATACGTTGACATGCAATTTATTACAAAGTCTCAACAATTAAGGTCAGGCTGGACCAATAGAAGCTTCTGATATTTATATACGTGCCCGGTCTTGATGGGTAAATACCAGTGGCTGGACGCTAGGGGACACAGGGCCAAGCAGAGGCTGTAAGCCCTGTCTTCCTTTGCCATCGCTAGTCGTTAGCGCTTAGCAGCCCCGCGGCGGGGAAGCTGCTTTAGTAGTGCAAGGAGCTTCCCCGTACAACCCTGGTGGTTACATAAGCCCTGCTGCCCCACTATCAACACACACGCACACATGCACATGCAGCAACCAAGCACACGCACACA
>NC_136951.1:10782870-10787870 GCF_949987615.1 Pollachius pollachius
GAAGCAGGCCTTAAACAGCCTGCTCCTCCACTTATTCGGGGCTCTCTTAGCCATGTGGCTCGGGCAAGGAGAGACCGGGATACGACCGTCGATTCCTCCCAGGTTTTCCGTTCTTTTTTTTCAGCGAGAGACTTCGTTTGATTTTGGAATAAAACGTGGCTTTTTGGTTTTTGCCCAGCGAAGTTGTGTCCTGTTTGGGAGGAGGTTGTTCGCTCACCGTGCCGGGTTACCACAACACACACACACACACACACATGCTGGAGTCCTACCACACCTACCCCACCCCTACATCAATGGGAACCTTGCCCGAGGCCTCAATCTGTGATTTGCGTTTTACCATTTTTTTTGCTGTATAATCCTTTCAAATTATTTATGTGCTATTTAATTATTCATTTTCAAAGTTTATATTTTGAGGCACTTTTCTGAGTACTTTATATATAACTTATGACTCTATAAATCCTTCATGATGTAAATCCTTGATAAAGTGCTACATAAATATACTGTATTATTCATCAACATATGTACTTTTGTATTTATCAATGTATCACTCATACCTTACATAACACATTCAACAGCGCATCGTGTCGATGGTGTGTTCTTATGCATGCACTCATTTTATTTTCGTTTTATTTGATATTTGATTTTCTCACGATCAGATTCCACGCTACATCATCACCCTCCACGAGCTGCTGGCCCACACGCCCCACGAGCATGTGGAGCGCAAGAGCCTGGAGTTCGCCAAGTCCAAACTAGAGGAGCTCTCAAAGTAGGAGCCTGCTGCATTCTGTCTCAAACCGAGTCTCCCCGTTCCCACTGTTTCTAGAACCGTTCCTCATGTTCAAGGACATGTGAGATGCTTTGCTGTTGTTAAGAAGCACAACAGAAAACTTTCACATCATGTACGACCACAATATAATGATATATATTATGCAAACACAGTTACATACAAATCGATAATGTGAATGACCGAAGGATGAGTCTTTTGTGTTCAATTGGGGTGTGGGGGGACTGTGGTAGAGAACCCGGTGGGGTCAGGATTCATGTGTTTTCCTGTACTGTGACCTCCATTGGGGTATGAGGAGCAGGGGGGCTGAGGAGGACGGCGTTTGTGTTTCAGGATGATGCACGACGAGGTCAGCGACACGGAGAACATCCGCAAGAACCTGGCCATCGAGAGGATGATCGTAGAGGGCTGCGACTTCCTGCTGGACACCAGCCAGACCTTCGTCAGACAAGGTACACACAGCGGCCGTGTTCCAATAGCCAGACCTTCGTCAGACAAGGTACACACAGCGGCCGCGTTCCAATAGCTAGTCCTTCGTCAGACAAGGTACACACAGCAACCGCGTTCCAATAGCCAGACCTTCATCAGACAAGGTACACACAGCAACCGCGTTCCAATAGCCAGACCTTCATCAGACAAGGTACACACAGCGGCCGCGTTCCAATAGCTAGTCCTTTGTCAGACAAGGTACACACAGCGGCCGCGTTCCAATAGCCAGACCTTCCCTAGACATGGTACACACAGCGACTGCGTTCCAATAGTCACACCTTCCCTAGACATGGTACACACAGCGGCCTTGTTCCAAAAGCCAGACCTTCGTCTGACATGGTACACATAGCGGCCGCGTTCCAATAGCCAGACCTTCCCTAGACATGGTACACACAGCGGCCATGTTCCAATAGTCACACCTTCCCTAGACATGGTACACACAGCGGCCACGTTCCAATAGTCACACCTTCCCTAGACATGGTACACACAGCGGCCACGTTCCAATAGTCACACCTTCCCTAGACATGGTACACACAGCGGCCACGTTCCAATAGTCACACCTTCCCTAGACGTGGTACACACAGCGGCCACGTTCCAATAGTCACACCTTCCCTAGACATGGTACACACAGCGGCCACGTTCCAATAGTCACACCTTCCCTAGACATGGTACACACAGCAGCAACTGAGTCTCCCTCCCTTCAGCACCGACCTCCAGCATTTCGGTCACTCTTGGTAATGTTCGGGCTGCAGAGAGCGTCAGGATGTGAAGTTGGGAGATGTGGCTGAGGCTGAGTCTCATGAGGCTGGTTGAACCCCCCCCAGGCTCTCTGATCCAGCTGCCGTCCAGCAGCGAGCGGGGGGTGCTCAGCAAGGTGCGGCTGGGCTCGCTGTCCCTCAGGAAGGAAGGGGAGAGGCAGTGCTTCCTGTTCACCAAGCACCTCCTCATATGCACCCGCTCGTCTGGGGGGAAGCTCCACCTGCTCAAGGTCAGCACCCTGCCGACGCTAGTGACGACGATGAGGACGACGATGATGATTATGAAAGGATGATGAAGAGGATGATGATTATGTGATGATGATGATGAAGAGGATGATGACAACCACTGATCATATCATCCTCATGATGATTATTACGTGACGTTAATAATATTGGCAAGGATGTTGATGTATAGTTAATAATGATAGACTTTATTTCTATATCACTTTTCAAAATAAAAGTTACAAACCGCTTCTCATGGTGAAATCAAAAATATTAATGGACGGAAACCGCTACAAAAACAGAACGGCTTCAAACAAACAAAAAGCTTTAAGATTTAAGAAATATTGCAACCAAGGGAAATATAAGGGACAACCATTTGTGACCACATACAAATACCAAAATTCTAGGTTTAACCTCTGACCCCTGTATCCCCCCCTAAACAGCAAGGAGGAACCTTGTCCCTGATCGAGTGCACACTCATCGAGGAGGTGGACGCCAACGATGAGGACTGTGAGTACCGCCCCTCCTACACCCCCCAAGACATCTGTGGTTTTATTTAGCTGAGGAACAAAGTTACTCAGCTAAAAACCTGGTTCTGAATATACTATTCCATGTCTGCCAAGTCTGTTCCGTTAGTTGCCGCTCAATTCCACACACTACACCTTGAACACAGAATGTAAACATTGTATGATTATTTTCTCCAGTCAATGCAGCGGGCCAGGGCTTCAATCACCTGGAGTTCAAGGTTGTGGTGGAGCCGACGGAAGGTCCGTCTTTCTCTGTCGTCCTATTGGCTCCTTCGAGACAGGAGAAGGCTGCCTGGACCAGTGACATCAGTCAGGTAGTCTCATTCAAATGAACACAAAATAATAATTATAGGGAGCTTACAACTAAGATTAATGACTCTTTAGCGTTTTGTTACAGGGTAGTCTATATGATTCTCTATCTTTCTCTATGTATTGGCACTGTGCACTAGGGCTGCTTGATTATGGAAAAAATCATAATCACGATTATTTTGGTCAATATCGAAATCAGGATTATTCTAACGATCATTTTTGAGTTTGAAAACATGATGTATTAATTAAGCATGTCTCCCAAAAAAAATGTAACTGAGAACTTTGAAATTCCGCCTTAAAAAATACACAAAATGGTCAAAAAGAAAACGTTCAAATCTAAAATAATGTACAGATATGTATTCAGCTGTTCGTATCCAAAACATAAAACTTCAAAAAAAATTGTTTGACGCTAAAATTGAAATCGAGATCGAAATTTGATTGATCGCCCAGCCCTACTGTGTACTGTATATGATTCTCTGTCTCTCTCTATACATTTCTTCTGTGTACTATATGATTCTCTCCCTCTATTCATTTCTATTGTGTACTATATGATTCTCTACCTCTATTTATTTCTACTGTGTACTATATGATTCTCTATGTTTTTCTATCATGTAGTGTATAGACAACATCCGATGCAACGGCCTCATGACCAGCGTGTTTGAGGAGAACTCCAAAGTCAGTGTGCCTCATATGATCAAGTAAGAAGATCCTAATGTTTCACCATAAAGACGTGTGTGTCTTTTGACACACACATATTAAAGACACACACATTGTGTGTGTCTTTTGTGTGTGCCAGTTTGTGGGTGCTACTTGTACCAAGTTGTACCAAAATAAAAGCTCTTAAACCTCACCTCTAGCCCCTTTAACCTCTCTTCACCCCCCTCTACAGGTCAGACGTCAGGCTCCATAAGGACGACGTGGACATCTGCTTCAGCAAGACGCTCAACTCCTGCAAGGTGCCGCAGATCCGCTACGCCAGCGTGGAGCGGCTGCTGGAGCGGCTCACCGACCTGCGCTTCCTGTCCATCGACTTCCTCAACACCTTCCTGCACACCTACCGCATCTTCACCTCCGCCGCCGTGGTCATCGACAAGCTGGCCGTCATCTACAAGAAGCCCTTCACCTCCATCCCCGTCAGGTACTGATTGAGATTATTCCGACCAATATTGCGATAGCGATGTAGTATGCGATTTCTTCTCTTCTTTAAAGTATGTTAAGTTCTGTATTATTCACTAAACAAGCATAAATCTAAGTCTATTGTATGACCGAAACAACAATGGAAGCAGTCAAAATATAAACCGCTCGTTCCTTTAGGCCAGGTGTATGTGTTGAGATGAATTGATGCATGAATTGATATTATAACATCTTTTCTTAACTATTGAATTTCAAAAGAAAAAGAAATACGAAACTTACTGATCTGCAGTCAGTAACATTAACAAATTCCCCCCACAAAAAAAAAATCGAGCCCTTGCAATTTGCATATTGTGTTCTATTACATTGTGATTTCGGTTTGAATTCGATTAATCGTTCAGCCCTAGAGCTAGAGACTGTTGATCATCAATCAGTGGGTCAGTTCTGTAGACATGTGCATCAGGTACGCTGACGCGATTATGTGGATTGATGTTGGATCAATATGGTTCAATATTATTGATGATATCATTTTATGTGAGTAGCCTGTGGCCATCAGACAGGTACATTGTTGTTGAATTAAACGATTGGTATTCGATCAGTATAGATTGATGTTAGCGATAAGGGTTCTTTCGCTTTTCCCGTGAGTAGCCTGTGGCTGCAAGGCACGTTGTGGTGATGGTCGCCGATCAAGCAAAGTTTGATAAAAAAACGATCAATTATCAGTACGGTTTCTTTCACTTTTCATGCAAGTAGCCTATGGACATCAGAGACATTGCCATC